>NC_133659.1:307561298-307714217 GCF_037893015.1 Macrotis lagotis | reverse complement strand
TAACAACAGCTAGACTTCAGATAGTCTCAATGTATAGTCTTAAAGTTTATATAGAGGTATCTAGTCCCAAAGCAGAGTTTACAATCTCCAAAGAAAAAAAAAAATTCTCTGGAATAAATCACTTCTTTCATCAAGCATAGGTCTTTGGACATACACAGTTCAAAGACATGAAGGCAATTGGTGGTTTTGCCCATTCCATCCTCCCTGAAAGGAGATAAATAGAGAGAACAGAGTCAAAGATTCTGCTCTCTTATAGATAAAATAGGAAAGAAAATTAACCAAGGTGATTCCAGGTGACTAGGTGACCTAGATTCTAAGCACAGTTACAACTACCTCTGATGTGGTCAAGAAATATTCAGACCCAATTAGTTTGACCCTCTTGAAAAATTGGATGTAGAGTTTATCTTCTACATTCAAAACACTTACAAATCAACGGCTATTGTAGATGTACTTGCACCTTTTCCAATAGAATCAAATTTGAATCAAGAGGTCTCTTAATAAACATAAAACCATCCTTTCCACATGATGAAAAATGAAACACTGAGGACCACTCTCATGACCTGACTAGTCTCTTGGGTGAGAAAAAGGACAAAGCACTCTGATCCATGTTTCAGACAGCTACAAAAGTAAATGATTGCTAGCTCTTAACTTATTAAATTTCCAAGGACAATTAAGAGGACAAGCTCCTAAAATATCTGCCCCCACCATCTCCACTACCACCACCACCATTATTGGTAGGTTGATGTCAGGGATTTACTGGAACTAGCTTGAAACTGAGAGTTATCATTAATAACTCAGAAACTTAAATAGAAATGCATCCTGGCAAGTTTTCTCTTAACATAGAAAAGCAAAAAATTAACATTATCTGTGCTGTGCTATATTTTATTTATTTTATTAAATATTTCCCAGTTATATTTTAAAACATTCAGATGGGCAGTAGCATAGACTCTGGCTGTGAGCTTGATCCCTCTAGTCCAAACTGAAGAAAATGATGGAGAAATGTTAAAATTGAAGATTAACCTTAAAACTGTTTCATGCATTGTGTTTTCCTCCAGAACGTAATTGTTAAACAGTCCAGGGCAATGCTATATGGCTAAGCAGGCAAACTCTTAGCACCACAAGCTCCAGATTGTGTTTCTTTGCTAAATAATTGCTACACCATGGTCTTTTTTCCTCTATTAAAATATCACTAAATATCACTACCTCTCACAGGTGTTACATGAAGATAAAATGACATCATATTTGAAAAGCAATTTGCAAACTTGGAGTACTATATAAATCATCATCATTATCATCACCACCATCATCATCTTCATTATTATTATATAAAGTATCATATAAATATAGCTTCTTCATCATCATCATTATAGCTTTCCTAACCTATTTAATTTTTCAAATTCCCCTTTTCTTTTTATTAAAGAACCAATGAAGTTCTAAAAAAGACAAAGAATATTTTATTGTACCAGGAAGGAAGGTAGAAAGGAAGGAAGGAAGGAAGGAAGGAAGGAAGGAAGGAAGGAAGGAAGGAAGGAAGGAAGGAAGGAAGGAAGGAAGGAAGGAAGGGAGGGAGGGAGGGAAGGGAGGGAGGGAGGGAGGGAGGGAGGGAGGGAGGGAGGGAGGGAGAGAGGTAAAGAAAAGAAGGAAAGAAAAAAAGAATTCCCCTACAATATATCTAATAAGGAATCATTAGACTGTGAGTTCCTTGAGAACTGGGATTGGTTTTGAAGAGGAAGGACAGGACTGAACCTGGGAGCAAGAAGACTAATCTTCATGTGTTCAAATCTAAACTTGAACACTTATTAACTGTGTGATCCTGGTCGAGTCACTTTACCCTGTTTTCCTCAGTTCCTTCACCTGTAACATGGGCTGCAGAAGGAAACAGCAAATCACTGCAATTTATTTGCCAAAACAAAATCCAATTGGGGTCATGAAAAGTTGAATACAAATGAGGTGATTCAACAACAATAAAGAGAAGCCCACTTCCTCCTAAGGAATTCTATTTTACATTATGATAACCTGAACAGTTTTTCTCTTTGCAGTTTCTCCCCATCATACCAAAATGAATAAATTTAAATCATTTTCCTCATAAACACCTTTTCAAGTTCTTGAAAATAGTTCTCTTTACTCGGGCTCCCTATCTCTCCCCACATATCCTACAACCTTCTCTTCTCCAGGCTAACTGTTTTAACTGTTCTTCCTATGCCGTGAACTGAAGCCCATTTCCATCTTGTTGACTCTCCTTTGGACCCTCTCCATACTATGAATGACATTAATATACATAGCATCCAGAAGTGAACAAAATAGCATGTTATCTGACCAGGACTTAGTGTAGAAGCCTAGTCACCTTCTCATTCCTTATTTTTCAAGCAACAGCCTCCTTCCAGGCCCTCAGATTCACAGCCTAGGAGTCCCCTTGGACTCCTCACTATAACTCATCAGCCATATCCAAACTGTTGCCGAGGTCTTTTTGATTTCATCTATCCAACATCCCTTCTCTCCTCCTCGTTCCCTCATACCTGGACTCTTGCAATCGGTTGGTCTGCCTGATTCAAGTCACTTGAATCCATCCTCCAATCCATCCTCCTTTCAATCACCAAAGACATTTTTCTGAAACAACTGTCTCTCATGCTACTACCCTCTACTCAAATTCCAGTGGTTCCCTGTAACCTCCAAAATACTCTACTTCTCATTCAAAGCCCATCATAACCCCCTTCTATCTTTCCGGTCTACACCTTCCTACCCAACATATACTTTTCAATTCAGTGATTCTGGCCTCTTCTCTGTACCACGAAGAAAACTTGCCATCTTTTGACTCTGGATGTTCTCTCTGGTTGTCTTCCATAACTGGAATGTTCTTTCCTCTCCACTCTTTCATTGGTTTCCTTTAAGTCCAACTAAAATCATATCTTCTATAGGAAACTTTCCTCAACCCTTTCTTATTCCAGTGCCTTCCTTTTATTTTTTTCCTCTTTATTCTGTACAGATTCCCCCATTAGATTGAGAGCTTCTTGTATCCCTCAGAACTTTATATATATATATATAGTAAATTCTTAATGTGTGCTTATTGATGAAGTCCAATGATTGTGGCTAATGTGTGTATGTGTGAACACATGTGTTCATACCTGTATGAGTATATGCAAATGTGTGAACATATATGTATGTGTGTATTCTATTTTTTACCAAATTACTGTTTGATCAGGGCTTCCTCATTATCTAATTGTGAAACTGATTTTTCTAAACTGACTTTTCCAGGGCTGGGGGAGATTAACTGTCCCTGAGATCAGGGGCATGATATCTGAAATTCCAGGCCATTGACTGAAGCAGACCAGTGTCAAGACATATGATAAGATGACCCAGGTTGACTGCAAGCAATGACATTAGTGACTGTTCCTTGAATCGAGTCATCTGACCTGCTCTCAAATCACCTAACCATATGAACATCTAGGTCACTGGTTCTTAAGAGTGGTCTGGGAAACCCTGATAATCTCTAAGAACCTTTTTTGGTGTATGTGAGATCAAAACTATTTTCATAATAATGTTGATTTTTTTTATTTCTAATGTGATAAAAATAAAAATCACATTATGGGTGGAGAAAGACTCAGCAATAATTTTTAAGAGTAAAAAGGAGCGGAAAGCTAGGTAGTGCAGTGGATAGAGCATCACCCCTGGAGTCAGGAAGACTTGAGCTCAAATCTGGCCTCAGATATTTAATAATTGTCTACCTGTGTGACCTCAATGCCTGAAATAAATTAAAAAAAATTTTTTTTCAAAGAGTGCAAAGGGCCAAAGCCAAGAAATTTGAGAAATCCTGCTCTAATAGTAGCTAGAATTTAGAAAGTCTTTTAAGGGTTGTGAAGCACTTTTCAAGTATGGTCTCAGCCTCTCAATAACACTGGAAGGTAATTATTATTATTAACAATATTGAAAATAGCCACAACAATGGCAATAATATTTATATAATGTACTAAATTTAGCAAAAGACTTTACAAATATTATCTCATTTGATCTTCATAAGAACCCTGGGAAGTCCGTGCTATTTCTATCTCCATTTTACAGATAAAGACACTGAAGTATACAGAGATTAAGTGACTTGGCCAGGATCATAGAGCCAGTAAGTGTTTGAGGCTGAATTTGAATTCAAATCTTATTAAACCCAAGTCCAGTAGGCTAGCTACTATATTAGACTGTTCTCTAACTTCTAAGAGGAAGAAAAAGAAATGCCACATTTTGCAGAATAGAAAATTAAGGGACCAGAAAATAACAAATGAATTCCCCAGAGTTAATAAGTATCTGAGGTAAAAACTGAACATGCATTTTCCTGACTCCAAGCCAAAAGTTCTGTATGTTTTTGCATTACCTAGTTGCCTATATAATCTAGAAC
Organism: Macrotis lagotis; assembly: GCF_037893015.1. Lineage (NCBI taxonomy): Eukaryota > Metazoa > Chordata > Mammalia > Peramelemorphia > Peramelidae > Macrotis > Macrotis lagotis. Next base: position 307,709,836 of record NC_133659.1, on the reverse strand, counting down.
TCTCCATTCTTTTTCCATGAATAACCTGAGATAGCCTAAAAAAAAGTTTTGCTAAAATTAGGAAATAACAATGATATTGCTACAGTGGATAAGATAGAAAACATGTAAGAAGATAAAGTCCTTAATAAGTAGGAATAGTTCATTGTTAGTTCTCCTTTGCTATTTTGTGGATTTAATTTTCTGTCCTCTTTTTTAACCCAAACGACTAAAGATTTGTCAGTTTTATTAGTCATTTCAAGGGTTGAGCTTTTGGTTTTATTTATAATTTCCATAGGTTTTCTGTCTCCAGTTTATTTCTCTATTTTTTTTATAATCTCATCTTTTGAGTCTATTTTGGTCTTCTTTCTTGGCTTTGCAATGTTTTAAATGCATATTCAGTTCATTAATCCTCTCTTTGCCTATTTTGTTAATATATGTTTTCAGGCATATAATTTCCCCCAGGAGGACTGCTTTAGCTGCATCACAGAACTTGTGGTATGCTGTTTCATTCTTATCATTCATCGTAACTTCTCAATACTCATTCATGGTTACTATCCAAAGCCCTAGACATTGGAGGATTGTATCTCTGTAGACATCCAATGATTCTTATCCTGGATTCTGTGAACTTAGTTTCAAAACAAAATTCCAATGAACTATATTTCAATATAATTTGGTTTTCTTTGTAAACTAACGTATTTTGGTTTTTGCACTTTAAAACCTGAGGAGGGGGCTTCACCAGAAAGCCAAAGAGGTTCTGCCCATAACACACACACACAAAGGGTAAGAACCTCTGTTTTATATCATACTTCAAAAGTTTCTCGATCTTGGAGCAATTTCCCTTTCTTTCCTACCCTTTCTCTGAAAGTGCAATTACTCTAATAGTCTGTCATCTCTCAGGATTTACAATTCATCTATTAGGTACTCCTTTATCAAGGCTGCTTTTCCCCAGAGCCTTCCATTTCTAGCCTCTGTAAATCCCCTGGATCTGACATTAGACTTGATTTTACTGCTAATATAATGAAATGGAAGAAGGTTTATGCTTTTTTCCCCCTCCCTTCTTCTTCCAAGTAAACTTGATCCTTATAAAATGTCCTTGAAGGGACCTGGCATTCCTGGAGAGTTGAACTTTTTATTTAGCCTTTAGACAAGCTAACATCTAAACCATGGAATTCCAATTGGTTCCTGCCCTCCTGCTGGTTCACCCCCCACATGATAAAGCTAACATAAAAATGGAATTTATCTTCTCAAGCCAAGGTTACTTTTATCAGAGATAATAATAATGACTAACATTTATATGGCACTTTCAAGATAATATTTTGTTTGATCATAGGAATGAAGAACAGTGAGTTAAACACTCTCAATCTTACAGATAAGGAAAATGTGGTCCAAAAAGATTAAATGACTAGTCCAGGGTCATGCAGTTTAGCACGTATCTGAAGCAAGATTTGTATATAAAAGTTCTGAATCCAAGTTTCTTTTATGCCATACTTCCTCTTAAATCTGAGGATCTCCTTCAAATCTTGGTTTTATTACTTATCAAATCTCGCTCTAGCTATGTAACCAATCCTGGCTTAAGTTTCCTCATCTTTCAAAAAAAAAAGTGGTGAAACCAGACCATCTTTCAGTTCCCTGACTGATGATGATAATAATGATGTTTGTCCTTTCTCAAAGAAGACCATAACATCAGGGAAGTGATGCCATGACGTACATATGAACTGGATTTGAGCGAGGGGCTGCTATGCTAAGACACCCACATCATTTTCTTCTCTAGAACCATCTGAGTCCAGTGGCCAGATATGTATCAGGATGACTGAAGATGGTCCTGGATGTGAGGCAATGAGGGTTAAGTGACTTGCCCAAGGTCACCTAGCTAGTATATGTCTGGGGTTAGATTTGAACCCAAGTCCTCCCAACTTCACAGTCAGCACTCCACCCACTGTGCCATCTAGCTGCTGAGTGGTATATGGGTAGTACAATGGGTTTCCACCAAAGAAGTCCAGAATCCTTTAACATACCTTAGCTGTATGATCCTGGGCAAGTCACTTTCAAATCAGTTTCCTTGTCAAATTGGGGAAATTATAGCTTTCCTTCACAAATGTAAAATATCTTGAAAAATTTAAAAATTAGCTACAAATGCAAACTATAAATGCAGTTTTTCTACTTCTGATTTAGCTAATGAAATAATGTGCAGATATGAAATCTTTTCACTTTAAGCAAAATATTCTAAATAGCCCAACAATAATGCTGAGATTAATAGTCAATCAAATAAAATGATAAAAGTAAGAAGGGTATGTGGTGTGGACATATACGGAATACGGGAATGAGTTAAGAAAGACCTCAAATCCTGTCTTAGATACCAACTGTGTGGCCATGGGCAAGTCATCTCTCTGTGCCTCAGTTCTCTCATCTGCATAATGAGTGGGTTACATTAGCTGAGTTCTAAGATTTCTTCCAGTCCTAAATCTATGATCCTACATTTTTTCCCCCTAGGCACAATGTTTGCTTTTTCCTTCTCTTCTGGGAAGACAAATTCAGCGTGTGGTTTTTCAGCCACTTAAAATGTTTTCCAAAATCTGACAAATTCTTCAGACTTTTCTACTAGACTGGAAAGTAAATGGAAGCATGGCATGCTAAGGAATGTTGAGGCTTCTGCCCTGAAGTTAGGATTTTATCTCTATACCCTATTCCTCACCTAGAATGCATATTTCCTCTGACACCACTCTCTGCCCTTTATAATCTTGCCCAACCTGAAATGATCTCCCAGCCAGAAATGATCTTTATTTATAAAAAAATAATTAATTTGTTTTGCTATAGTTTTTAACTATTTGCTTACTTGTCTAACCCTCCCAGCAAGAAATGTAAACTTTGTGAGGACAGGGACTATCTAATATTTGTTCATTTTTTTTTTAATTATATGGTTCTAGTGGGGTAGTTAGGTGGGTCAGGGGATGGAGTGCTGACCCGACTCAGATCTGACCTCAAGACACTTGCTAGTTGGGTGACCCTGGGCAAGTCACTTAACCTCGTTTGCTTCAGTTTCCTCATCTGTTGTTGTTATAGTTGCTAGTCCTTCTAGATTTGGGTTACTATGATGCCAAGATGGTACATTGACCATAGAGCATCTAATAAATTCTTAACTCACCAGACACATCCACAAAATGAGTTGGAGAAGGAAAGGGAAAACCATTATCGTTTCTTTCTCCCCCCAACCCTCAAAAAAAATATGATCACAAAGAATCAGACATGAGTGAAAAACCACTGGATAACAACAAAATGATTTTAGTGAGTGTTTTGGTCAAAGAATTGTGGAATGAATGAATGGTTAAAAACATCAATTAAAAAGATCAAGACCCTCAATAACAATAATTATTTTGTCTTATATATAAAGGACTATTTGACCCTCCTGAGGTAAGTCCAGATCCAGCATCAAGTTACTTAGTCTCTCTAGGTCTCAGTTTCCCTAATTTAATAAATGAAGAGACTATTAAATAGTCGCTGGGGCACATTCCAAAGTTTGATAATGATTCTAAAATTAAATTTTCCCCACTTAACTTTACTTCATTTACTATGGCAAGAAATAGGATGGCAGTTTCTTATTCAAACACAAAAAGGGGTTGTATTGCTCAATCTTTGTTAACCCCTAAGTAAATTTTTAAAAATTCAATTAATGAGAGTGATAATTGAATAATTCTTATGAATCAGTATTTTACTGTGGTTCTTTTGCTCCCCTTCATGGTGTTTTATGCATGGATTCACAGACTGAGATGAGTCCTGCTGTCTTTTGAGTTAATTTTGGATTCACTCATTTATATATACAGGTATTTCACTGAAATCAGGCCAACTACTCCTGCGGAAAGCCAGTGTTTTTTCCCCTGCATGATGGCAAGTGGGAAGAAGGAAAAAGAAGAAAGGAGGGCAGAGGGCCTCCAGGGTTACAAGGCAAAGTTCTTGGGAGGTCCAATTCAGACTACCCCCCCCCTTTATTCAACTTTCCGAGTCATGGAAGAGAAAAAATACCAATGTCATGATCCAAATGTAAATATTAACTTTAGGAATCTTAGATCATGTTTGGTGGGTCATCCACATGACCTTCAAAATTTTATTTGTGACATTTATTTGAAGCTAAAAAGTTCTGAAATAGAGAATATTTTAAATCTGGAAGCACAGACTTAAGGCTTTCACATCAAAGTTCAAATCTTCACACACATACACATACACATCACACCATGGTTTCCATGCTAAAAATCTGGTCATTTTATAGTTAGAAAAAAAACAGCTTTATTGTTACTTAGTGCTTCCAAATTAAAACAATTCAAGTTTAAAATAGAAACAGGGACCATAAATATCATTTTCACATGTAAAGGGATCTTTGAGATATAAAAAAAATATTAGATTTGTTTTCTTACTGCTGACCATTTCGCAGAAAGGGTTTTTTCCCCATATGTGTTTTCTATTTATCTTGTGTTCTGAAAAGGATTTGAAAAACTCAAAGTCATAAAAACAAAGTATATGGTGGCTTTTCCCCCTGCCCCAAATACCTCAAGTGTTTTTATAGTTATAGCTGTCTGCCTTCTTTCCTTTGTAGGAAATATGAACTGTGTGTTACCCGAGAAAGAAGACAGACTACTCTCTTTCAGCAGTGGCACAGAGAAAAGTCTCAAGGTAATAGCTATAAATTGCACATCTATCAACAACATGACTTTACTACCATAAAGGCATGCTACAAAATGAGACATTCTCCAAGTCCCATGTGGGTCAAGATTGTAGAAGTCACTCTTGTTTTAATCTGAATGAGAGTTCAGTTGGTTATATAAGGTATATCAAAGAGACCTTTTTAAAAGGTAGACAAATAAGAGAAATAGAGATGAGGACTATGGAAGTGGGACACTACATACACACATACACATGATAGATAGATACATAGATAGATAGATAGATAGATAGATAGATAGATAGATAGATAGACAGACATATATAGATAGATATAGATAGATGATGGATAGATAGAAAGAGATGTATACACACACACACACACACACACACACACACACACACATATATATATATATATACAAATATAGAGAATAATAGTACATATATGCATATATACTACACATCCATAATTAGACTCAGTTGATATATTTTTTTCTTTTTTCTTGCCTTCTCTAAGCTTTGCTGTCTGAATTCTGATTTTCTCTTCCCATCAGATTTAACTCTCTTACCCCTAGGGTCTTGTGTTCTGTTTAATGAGCTTATCCAGCTCATTAATTATCCAGTTTCATCTCTGGATCTTTACACAATCCCACCCTAGTCTAGCAATGTCATTGTTATCAGTCTCTCAGTCTCCACTCTGTTTTCTACCTTTAACTCCCCTTTTTTCCAACACTAATACTTAGCATAGTACACACATGCTCCTTTAATAAATGCTTTTTTCATGTTTATACATATTTTTTCTTATTTTACTTTGCTTAAAGGAGTGACTTTTCTATGAGAGTGAGGGGAGTGATATATTATAAAATAAATGTGCAATAAAAACAAAAGATATCAAATAAGATATAAAACAAAGCATGGAACATTTGATAGATAGAGGATCTGGAAGCTCTAGGTCCAAATTCTCCCCTTGATACATAATAATGTAGCCCTGGGAAAGTCATTTAACCTCATAGCTGCCCACCCAACTTTCATGTTCAAAAAATATTTATTTTTAACATTCTTTCCTTTTTACATTTTGAGCTTTAGATTCTTTCCCTCCTTCCAACCAACCCACTGTGGAAGCGAGCAGTAGGATATCAATTATACATGTGAAATCATGCAAAACATATTGTCACACTAATGTTGTTGTTGTTCAATCATTTCAGTCATGTCCAATTCTTTCATGACCCCATTTGGGATTTTCTTGGCAAAGAGACTGGAGCGGTTTGTCATTTCCTTCTCTAGTTCATTTTAAAGATTAAAACAAAAACCTGAGGCAAATAGGGTTAAGTAGATTGCCCAGGGTCACCAAAGCTAATAAGTATCTGAGGGTTGATTTGAATTCAGGTTTTTCTGATTCCATTGCTCTATCATCTAAGTCATTTAGCTGCTCTAATTTCTTTATCAGCTATCACCCCCTTCCCCACCCCCCCCAAAAAAGGAAAGAAATTCTACTTTAAATTTTCACTGAATTCATCAGTTTTTTTTTCTCTAGAAGTGGATAACTCTTTTCATCATGAGTCCTTTGCATTAGTCTTGGATCATTGTATTGATCAATGTAGCCAAGTCTTTCACAATTCGTCAACATCAATTGCTGTTACCCGGCATGATGACCTCCTGGTTCTTCCCACTTCACTTTTCATCAGTTCATCTACATCTCGACAAGTGGTTGTTTTTTTCTGAAGCCACACTCTTATTATTTCTTAAAGAAAAATAGCACTCATCAAAATCATATGCCACAGCTTCTTCAACTATTTCCCATTGAATGAGTAATACCCTCAATTTTAAATCCTTTGCCACCACAACAAAGAGTTTCTATAATATTTTTGTTTATAGGTCATTTTATCTTTTGTTTGATCTCTTTGGGGTACAAGCCCCATAATGGTATTGTTGGCTCAAAGGGTATGTAAAACTCAGTTTTAGAGCACTTTGGGCAAACATTTAAATTTTTTCTAGAATGGTCAAATCAGCTAACAATTTATTAATGTACATATTTTCCTTTATTCCTTCTAATATTTGTCATTCCTGATAGGAGTGACATGATACCTCAGCATAGTTTTCTCGAATCAATAGTCATTTCAAGAATTTTTGTCAAAATTTTGTAGATTGCTTTGATTTCTTCTCTTGAAAACTATCTGTTCATATCCTTTGACCATTTATCAATTGGGGAGTGGCTCTTGTTTTTTTGTTAATTTCCCAGTCAACTTTCTAAAACAACAGTTCTTAAACTTTTTGGTCTTAGGAACCTTTACATACTTAAAACTTATGGAGGGAGCTCCAAAGATCCTTTGTTTACATGGGTAAATCTATTAATATATACTCGCTAAATTTAAAGATGAAAGTATATTACTATTATTATACCATAGTATATTATATACCACTAAAATTAAGTATTGTTAGTATTATTATAAAAATAATACTAAGATCTTTGTAGGTCTCGTGGACACTTAAGGCTGCCTGGCTCGCACTTTGAGAACCATTGCATTGAGTATAAGTGTCACAGGAGGTGAGCTACATCACTGGAAAGAGTTTTTTTATACTATGTTCCCCACACAGATAAATACCACATAACTAGGTTTAAAAAGTTTTAGAAAGCAAATTAATTTTCCACTAGTAGCCAACATTTGCTCCCTGTCAGTTTTTTCCATAGACCATTCTTCTTAATATCTTCTCCAAACCACTGCCATTTACAATGTTCACTTCCCCACCTCCATTACTTTGCTCATGTTATTCTTCATATGCACAGGCATTTGCAATGTTCTTCCTCCTCCCCTCCATCTGTCCACATCCTAACTGCACAGCCCAACTTCTCCATGAAGTTTTTCCCTGACTATTCAGCCTACACTAATCTCTCTTTTCTCTTCTTCCTAATCTCTTTTTTCTTCTATTTAGAATAACAATTCCTAACCTTTGTTGATATGTTATGAGCTCTTTGGGAATCTAGAGAAACCTATGTCCTCTTTCTAAAGAATTAAAAGAAAGACCAAGTTTCAGGACAGGGTTATGAAAATGAAAATGCAATTTTTTTGTTGCTTTTTCTTTTTTTCTTCCATCCAAGATCACACACTTCCTTGGGCCCTTTGGGGGTCCTTCCACCCGAGGTTAAGAAAGCCAGACCTAAAACAAAAATGCAGTGGCTTAAATGATGTTAAGCCTATACCCTCCCTTAAGGCTTTTTGGGAATCATAACTATGCTTTCTATCAGATTGGGGAACAATGAGAACCATCCCAATACTTACATACAGCACCTGCTGGCCCACCATGACAAGGCAATAGGTTAGATAAGGCAATTATTCAGGTGACTCATGTAAAGGAGCTGTTTTTAGCTGAAATATCTAGGCAGCTCAAGCTAAAGTAGGTTGTTACCTAGGTCATTCAGAAAAAAAAAATCAGGTTGTTTTATATGAATAATGTAGTTTGCTGCCCAGAATGTCCATAGGCTATCTCCATAAAGAGGTCAGCAGGAAGAACCTGAAAATATCAGACTCTCCACTTTTAAGGCAATCTTCAAGAGAAAATGACAGTTGGAAAAAGTGAATGTTTTGTGCCACATCTGTACTGACACAGGTTATAAATGCAGTGTCCCTATCTTTTCCTTTCATAGAAGGTTTTGCAATTATAATGGAGAAAGTGAACGCTGTCTTGTTTGGTCCTTATAACAATTCTGTGAAGCAGATGCTATTATTAGCCCTATTTTACAGAGGAGGAAACTTAGGATACAAAAAAAATGAAGTGACTATCCAAGGTCACAAGGCTAATAAGTGAGACAGATGATGCAGACGATGAACTCAACTCTTCTGTCTCAAAGGCAAACAAATCTTTCCATTGGTCAACCACTCTGTCTAGCCACAGTGAATGATCAGGATAGGCAGCAACTAAGGACCAAGCCTGGAACATCACGCTTTCTCATTTGAGATTTATGCTAACTCTGACTATTATGCACATGAAAAAAAAGTGATATATATAGATAGAGAGAGCCAGTCATAGAGTCAGGAAGACAGATGTTCAAGACCTATCTCTGACATATCCTAGCTATGTGACCTCGGGGGCGACTTCATCTCTCACTGACATTCCAACAATCTCTAAATAGTAGAACAGAGCTATTTGGAACAACGAAATAGATCCAGATACTACCCCCACCCCCAAATACTTTTGTGATAACTAAGAATTGCTAATATCTGTGGTTCTTTGGCCTTCACATTAATTGGATTTGAATGAGGGGGTCCTGTACTACATCACCAGCTTCACTGTCTCCTCTGGAGTCATCTGGGTCCAGTAGCCAGATATGAATCAAGATGACTGGAAATGGCCCTGAATGCAGGTCATCAGGTTAAGTGACTTGCCCAATATCCCACAGCTAGTAAGTGTCAAATGACTAAGTTACATTTGAACACAGGTCTTCCTGACTCCACAGCCAGTGCTCTATCCACTGTGCCATCTATAGCACTCAAAGTTTTACAAAGCATTTTGCCTACATTATCTTATTTGTTCCTCATAGCAATCCTTAATGTTAGCCCTATTTAACCATTGGGCCAAAGAGAGTTTAAGTAACTTTTCCAGCGTGACAAAGCTAAAACCAGTGTAAAATTTGAACTCAGCTGAGTTCCCTGCTCTATCAATTTAGACTGAAGCTTTACATGTCAAACTTTCCTTTCCATATTATACCAAAAATGGTTTGATAAATGGTTGATCTTGACCCAGTCCCCCAATAAAAAAAAATTTTAATTGTTTCAACCTGGATAAGACAATTGATTTTATCTCAATAGTGACAGTATTATGTGATAGGATCTTTCATTGAGTTCTTTAATATTTCTTCTGTGTACTCCACTTGCAAGGATTCTACTCTGCAAAGCAGAAGGTAGGGAGAAGTAGAAGAGTTGATGGAGAGGTTTGTTTCTGGCTGTGCTTGCCCACTGGTTTCCTGTAAGCTCTATACATACCTGTGGAGATTAAACTTCTGTCTGATCAATTATGCTGATAAAACTACTAAAGTATCTTCTCCACTCCAAACCAGAAATTTGAATATCTTTTCTTTTAGGTTTTTTTTTTTTTGCAAGGCAATGGGGTTAAGTGGCTTACCCAAGGCCACACAAGCTAGGTAATTATTAAGTGTCTGAGGCCGGGTTTGAACCCAGGTACTCCTGACTCCAAAGCCGATGCTCTATCCAGTGCTCTAGCTGCCCCAGAAATTTGAATATCTTAAAAGAAGTTTCCAAACAATTAACAAATATTTTCTAACCTACTATGTGCTGACCACTGTCCCAGGTGCTGAAGAGTCACGTAGGCCAGCAAAACTAAAAGCCTAATAAGAGACATCCATGGGGAATCAACAGATCAATCAACATACATTTGTCAAGCCCCTAATATGCACTTGGAACTGTAGTAGGCAATGAATATTACAAAGGACAAAATGGACAAGGACATAAGGGCAAAATGGAATCATCAAGGGGATTAGTTTATCATAAGAGACATATTGTTCATAAAAGTAAGGAAGGGTTCGGGGCAAGAGATGTCACTGGGTCTTAGGGACCAGAGAGAGATGAATACAACAACATTTCTTTAATTAGCAGAGATGAGTCAGCTGTACTCTACTATGACGGTCTTCAGGCTATGGTGGGGGTTGGGATTGGTGGAGAGAAGGACAAGCAATCTTTTGAGAGGTCACACTATAGCTGTACACTCTGATTTCTCAGAGCTTTTGTCCGTCCTCCCTATCATTGAGGTAAATTCCTAGATCTTTCATTTTCTCCACACCAAGAAATTTAAATGACACAGGTATAGGTCAATTGATATTTTCATGAAAAAGAGCAGAGGGAGGAGAAAAAGAGGTTTATAAAGTCACAGCTCTAGAGCTGAAAGGAACCCCAAAGGCTGTCAAGCCAGATCTTTAATTTGATAGATGAAGAAACAGATATAGAAAAAGTTAAACTGCTTGCCTAGGGTCACATACTGACCATCTGAGATGGATATCTAAACTCAAATGATTTTCATGTCTCCATGCTCTATCTACTACTCCATATTACCTCTCAAGGATCTCAATAGCTTTGTCTGATCTCTAATAGCACAGACAGAGAAACACCAGAGATTGGCCAAAACAGCTATCTTCATGAGGATAGGGCATAGAAGTAGTCCTAAAAATGGCAAACATGGGCACTTGCAAAAGGGTACAAGTGAATCTGAAAAATTTCCAGAAAGCCACTTTCTTCCACTAAACACAGAAGTTGTATAGATAGTACCACATATACTACCTCTCCACCATGTACAATCCTTAACTCCTTCAAAGTTCACTTTAATTGCTACCATCTACATGAGATCTTTCCCAAATGACCCTCCCCCGTGACTAGTAATTTACCTACTTCAAAAAAACTACTTTGCATTTTTAAATATGTATATATACACATGTATGCACATATACATATATGTATATATTTACATACATATTTATATTAAATATGCGCATATATTAAATATTAGTGAGTAATATTAAATGTGTGCATAATGATATATTAATTTACATGCATAAATGTGATTTTCACCCTTCCTGATGTAATATAAATTACTTGAGGGTAAAATGGTTTGATCTCATCACCTCACACATTAACTGCACAATAGCAGGTGCAGAAAAAATACTTATTAATTGGTAGATTAATTGAAAAATTATAGATTATCACAGAAATTAAATCACTTCTAGAAAATAACTCATTCTCTTAAAAGGCTGCCATTGTGGTGTATTTCACAGTTTGAGGAATCTGAGTGCAACCCCCAAATCTCTTCTTGAAAAGGATACCTGCTTGAGAATTTATAGGACAGCTTTTCGCTTTCTCTGAGCTCACGCACGTCATCAGTTCCCTCTAGTGTGCTAATTACCTAAGTGGATTTTGTGCGTCATATGTATGTGTTGGCTGCTGATTATATTTCACTTTGGTTTCTAGACTAGATCTCATCCAAAGAGCCATCCCAGATTAACCTGAGCCCCCATCCGGATCATTCCACATCTCCACTTCTCTTACCATGTAGTTTCTATCATAGTATCTTCTGTTCACATATTTTTCATAAGTATTCTCAAGGAATTCTATTCTCCTATAGTTGCAAGCTACATGGGGCAAAAAAAAAATTGTATACAAACTGATTTTTAATCTCCCTCGGTAAGTAGCAAATGTTCAACAAATATTTGAATATGTGACGGTAGGTTACAGACTATCTTTGCATGCAACTGGAAAAAAATTTTTTTAAACATGTAAGGGTATAATCTCTTTAGACTGAGATAGGAAGAACATTTATCAAATGCTTTCTATCTGCCAAGAACTATGTTAAGTTCTAGGAATAGAAGTACCAGTACATGGCCCCCTAAAAGGGTTGTCTTCTAATACAGGAAGAGGGAGGGGTCTATACCATCACTTAGCCTGGAAATTTTGTCAAGTCCAAGTTCTAAAATGCACCTATCAGAACCCAGGGAGATGATGGGGCAGAATCCAAGATTCCGGTGAGAGGGAGATGAGGATCATCACTATAGAGCAGGCTATATTTGGCCAAGTTAATAGTCAGAACAAGCAAAGAAATTTTGAAAAGTAAAGGGCAAGCCTTTTTAGGATGTAAAAGATGAACCCTATGCTTTAGAATGGTCTGAGGCTGTTGCTCATCTGCCAGATCAGCAAAGTCAATAAACTCACCCCAGAGGCACAGTCTGCCTCCCTATGTTTGTCTCTAGTCAGTCATCTGCATAATAACCCAAAGGGAAGTTGGGAAATGTCACTAGAGAAATCCAACCTCAAATACTTCCTAGCTGTGTGATCATGGGTAATCCTATTTGCCTCAGTTTCCTCATCTGTAAAATGAGTTGAAGAAGGAAGTAGCAAAGCACTCCAATGTCATTGCCAAAATAATAAAGTCACAAAAAAGTTAAAAATAACCAAAGAAATGACTGAAACACAAAGAAAGGCAAAAGTATGATCCCTGCTCTGAAAAAGTTGTATTCTAAAGTGGATATAGCATTCAAATAACTGAAGACAAATATTATGTATGTGGGAAATAATCTCAGATAAAGGACACTCACTGTGAAGGGAAGTGGTTAGAAGAGGTTCTTAACGAAATTAAGATTGAATCTGAGTTTTAAAGAAAACTAGAGAAGTTTGAGGTTAGAAAGAAGGGAAAATATTCCTGGTAATGAAATGAGGGATAGACAGTCAGAAGACATAGAGTCAAGGAGATGGAGTGCAGTGTGCTAGGAGCAACAAGAATGGCAAAATGATGATGATGATGATGATGATGATGATGATGATGATGATGATGATGATGATGATGATGATCCTTCAGTTTCAAAGAAGGTCATGACATCAGGGAGGTGATGCCATGACAAACATATAAATTGGATTTGAATGGCGGGGAGGCTGTGCTCAGCCACCAGCCTCACTTTCTCCAAAGTCATCTAGGTCCAGTGGCCAGATATGAATGCATGGAGGAAAGTTAAAGAGAAAAGTAGGAAGGTAGGGGTCAGATTTTAATGGGCTTTAAAAGCCAAAGTGGATTTTATATTTGATCCCAGACATAATAAGTGAGCCACTGGTGTTTACTGAATGGGGAAGAGGGAAGTGACATAATCAAACCTGAATTTTAGGTAAATCACTCTATGAATTAATGAAAAATGAATTGAATTGAAAAAAGATCAGTCACAAAGTAAAACAGGAAGGCTATTAAAATGACCCAAGTTTAGGTGAATAAGTACCTGAATCAGGATGGGAGTTGTATGATTAGAATAAAAAAAGAGTAAACTTAGAGATATTGTCAATAAAACTCCGAAACAGAATGGCTGCAAGGAATGACTGTGAATGGACAGTTGACCATGGCACTAAATTTGAGCCCCTAGATAATAGGGAGAATGGTATGACCTGCAATAGTAATAGGGAAATTAGAAGAGGAGAGGGTCTGGGACAGGAAAAGATAATAAGTTCTGTTTTTAGATATGTTGGGTTTGAGATTCAGTTCAAGGTGTCCAAGATGGAGCTGATGATGGAGCTCAGGAAATGTTGGAGCTAAATATAAAGATCTGTGAATCATTTGCACAGATATGATAATTGAAAGCATGGGAGATGATGAGCTCACCAAGGGAGATAATATAAGAGAGAGATAAGAAAATACTTACAAATCCTTAGGGAACACCACTATTAGGGGTCATGATATAGTTGAAAGTTCGGCAAAGGAAAATGAGATAGAGAGCAATATCACAAAATCTAGAGAAGAAAGACTATCCAGGGAAAGAATATCATACTATTCAGGGAGGTTAAGAAGGATGAGGATTTAGAAAGGCAATTAATTTGACAATTAAGAGATTATTGGAAACTTTGAAGAAAGTGGTTTCAGTTGAATGATGATATCAGAAGCCAGATTGCTAAATTTAGAATGAAATGAGAGGAAACAAAATTAAAGCATCTGGTGTCTCTGAAATTTTAGCTAAGAAAGGAAAAAGAAATAAAGGACAAACTTAGAGGTTAGAAGTTATATGGAATGCAGTTTTTCATCAAAGAGTGAGCCCAGGCAATCCATCCAATGAAGATACAATATGCTCTGAAGAGCCAAATGACTAAGCCATTGGGTTCAGCCAAGGCATCATTAACCCAACTGCCAAGTGACTTACCATGGTTAGTCTAGCAGCCCAATGGAAGAACAGTATGCCTGCTCCACTCTGGATATTGATTACCCAGCAGCCAAGTGACCTTTCAGTTCTGTGAACAGCAGCAAATTAGCCTCTTTAGCTGAGCCAGAAGAGAGCCAATTACATCAAAGTCATCTATAATATAGAGATGTCTTACCCTAAAAGAAACCAATCTAATCTAGTGGCAAAGTGATTCTTCTATAAATGACAACAGTGCTCTACCCCCAGAGAACTTTATGAGGACTACCTAGAGAAAGAAAGAACACTAAGACCCTCATGGTAGAGTTATGCCTTACCTAGTCCTCATAAATCCCTATATGTATAGTTCATGATGATTGAACATTAAAGTCTGCAATCATTCTCCACTCCACCCCCTGAATCTATATATATCTCTTTTTTAGTTAATGTACATCCAATGTTTAACTGCTCTTCCTGCTATGCCAATAACAGGGCATGAATTTATAGTACATTAATGACTTTTCTAAAAGCTAATTGATTAAATGTTAAGGGAAGGTAACCACTAAGGGCTCAGCATTAAGATTAGTCAACCACAGGTTTACTTCTAGGGTTCAGGAGGATCCATCCTGCCAGGGAGAATTGAGGGAATGAACCCAGTGTTGATGCTAAAAATGGATGAATCAGTGTTTTTATTTTCACAAAGACTAAGATTAAAATCTATTAATTACGTATAATTATTCATATAATCCTATTTCTACTGTGGGTGAAAATTCAATGAGTGAACATTCTCTAAAGTCATGGTTCTTATCCTGGGGGTCCACAAATCCCCACATGGTCTATGAACTGGGAAGGGAAAAATATCCATTTAACTTAAATGTAATCATATTCCTTTGTAATTCTCTTTTTTATCTTATAAATTTAAAAGCAAGATTTGCAGGATGGGTCCATCATCATCTATCACAAACTATCAAAGTTTCCATAACACACACACACACACACACACACACAAATAAACAGATAAAGAACTCCTGCTCTACTTGGAGTAACCTCTATTTGAGTCACATTCCCTGCTTAGCTACAGCAGAAATATGTTAAAAAAATCTCACTCTTCTCTTAGAAATCAAATATGAGTTGCATCTGTTTGTATGTTATTTCTGTTTCTGGTGTTAATTTTGATATTACCAGAATGATTATTAATGACCTTTTTAAGTTTAAATTTTAAAACTTCTCTGGTGAGATCTCTGCTATTTGTTTCATTTTGGACATCAAAGTGAGTTGAGTAATTTATAAGCCTCAAGAATGCAAGAGATAACTAAAGAGAAGAGCTAGTATTTAAAAAAAAATTCTGCCTTAAGACTACAATTACAGAAGCGACTTCAAGCAGTGATCAATTAAAAACAACAATCTTTTGATTACTGTATAAATTAATTTATCATTATGTTTGGTACAAATTTCAATGAAAATGAAAATAAAACAAATTGACTAGAAAAGTTTTGTTCTGAGGTATTTCTCTCTTTCAACTTTATATGCATTCCACCAAGAGAACATTGTACACATTACCAACAACATCATGAGATGATCCACTTTGATGGAAGCAGCTCCTCTGGGCAGTCCAGAGAGTTAGGGCAACCATATTAGACCGCTATGGACAATGTTATCCCCATCCAGAGGAAGAAAAACAAAAGAAAACAAAACGACAACAAAAAACAACCCTTCAAATATGATGAACATTTTATAAAAATTAAAATCTTTTATGTGTCTCTTTCCCTTAATCCTAATCCCTCATCCTGAAAATAACTATTCTGTAAACATGTTTATCAAAATATGTCTGTACAATGCTAACTTGACTGTTCGCTGTTGAGGGGAAAGGAGTAGGAAAGAAGGGTAGAAGAAAAGTTTTGTAACTTAAAAATAAACATACATGTGCCTATGTATGAAAATAAATACATTTTTAAAAATAAACTTTAGATGGCTTCCACTACTGTGGATATTTTGAAAAAAAAAATCTCCTTAAAAAAATCTCAGCTATACAAATGGTCCTTTGATCATTTAAAAGAATTATTATTTTTCAAGAAGAATAGCCATTTGTAGAGTAATTCAGCTAGAAGTTACTCCAACTAGAATGAGTTCTTTATCCTTGTGTTTTTGTGTGTTTGTGTGTGTGTGTGTGTGTGTGTGTGTGTGTGTGTGTGTGTGTTATGGAACTCTTAAGAGTCTGGTGAACACATCCTCCAAATCTTATTTTTAAATTTATAAAATAAGCAATACAATTTGCATTAGATTACTACGAGGTCCAATCCAACTCTGAAGTTCTCCAAGCCCTTTGGAATCCATTATTGTCACTGTCTTGAGTGGACAAGTATCTCTGATTTTTTTTAAGGGTGAGAAGAAGTGAGCCAGAAGAGAAAAGACCTTTCACTTAATCATGGAAGGAACTCTTGGTATGCAAACTCCCTCCACCAAGGCAAATCATCTTCCCCATAACTTATATCTACGGAGTTGCCTAAGAAACTAAGAGATCAACAATTCAACAGAGTTATTGAACCAGAAAAATCAGAAATAAGGAAAAAGGGAGAAGGAAAGAAGCATTCATTAATCTCCAACTAGATGCTGGCCATTGTATTAAGTGCTTTACAAATATTTTAGCATTTGAACTCAGGTCTTTCTGACTGAGGCCAGCTCTCTGGCCATTATTCCATGCTGCCTTTCACATTGACTCCTATCAGGATGGACATAACCATCCTCCTACAGGCTACTTGTTTGTTTGTTTTTTTCTAAGAAGTAGCAGTAGAAAGAACTCTGGGTCTAGAGAGTTGAAGGTCCTCGGTTCAAAAATCATTGTTCTGTCACTTAGTATGTATATGATTTTGGGAAATCATTTAGCCTTCCTGGATCTCAGTTTTCCTATCTGTAAAATGAGAGGATTGGTCCCATCAATGGAGTCAAACACACACACACACACACACACACACACACACACACACACACACACAAACAGGACCACCAACCTGTATGTAAGTATCCCTGTGGACCACCTATTGACTTACTTTTAGAATGTAATGTTGTCGATGTTTTACTGTATTTTTATTTATTTTGTTAAATATATCTAATTATAATTTAATCTAGTTCAGATCTAGGGAGTGTTGTGGGCCAAAATTAGATGTTTCTGGAGATCTCCAAATTCATTCTGCCAGTAGGTCTATGATCTTTTTTAAATATCTATGTTTGGGGCAGCTAGGTGGCACAGTGGATAGGGCACCAGCCCTGGAGTCCGGAGGACCTGAGTTCAAATCTGGCCTCAGACAATCATTACCTAGAGCTATGTGACCTTGGGCAAGTCACATAACCCCATTGCCTTGCAAAAAAAAAATCTATGTTCAGTTTAAATGAATCTAATTCAATCCCATCAAACTCATAAAAGCAAAAATTACAGAGCTAAATTACTTAGTTAAATGTTAGGCCTTTGTTTATCATCTAAAAGATAAATTATTGTGACTAAAAGAAACAGAGAAAGAAGAAAGCCTCCCTTAGCAAAGCCTCATCTTCCTTCCTTGTAGCCTCATTAGGCATCAGTGATGTCACAAAAGTAACTATCCTATCTTACAAAACGATTTAGTCTAAGAACAAAAACTAGTCTGTAATTGTCCAAATTACAGTGAGCATCCGATGAGAGGTTTGTTATCTCCTGTTTGCTATTTGCGGGAACTATAACTGACACAGCACAAGCAAAATACCTACTGCATGCAACCCTAGGCATTGTGGAAGTTAGACGGCTTCTGCAAGAAAATTGGGATTAGTGGAGTGGCCTTGACTGCTCTTCTGAGTTCTAACTGAGCCCAGGAAAATAAGTCATGAAAGTGGTTTTAAAATATCTTCCCACAACAAAAGCAGAATGACCACTACATTGTGAAAGATAGTTTGTACCTTGGTGTGTCTCCTATAAGGCTATGGTTTGCTTGATAGGGCTTTTGTCTGTTTGTTCATGTTTTGGGGAGTTAGGGATTTGTGACTTCATCTACTTAGAAAATTCCCAAGAAAGTGGCTTCCTTTCCCAATGAAGTTCAGAAACTGTTCTGTGATTTATAGTCAGAAAATTATTGGGGTAGCGAGAGGTTATTCCAGAGTCAAAAGCTATTGAACCCATCCTTCCTTCTTTAGAAGCCCCCCCCCTCCTCCTCCTCTCTCTCTCTCTCTCTCTCTCTCTCTCTCTCTCTCTCTCTCTCTCTCTCTCTCTCTCAACTAGCATGAAAATTGATGGAATGGTGGAATGGTAGGAACACTAGATTTGGCATCAGGGATTCTAGATTTTGAATCTTGGCTCAGGTTAGTTTGACCTTTAGCAATTTATTTCTAATCTCTGAGCTTGCTTTGTCACCTGTAAAACAGAAAACCTGAGTTTTACCTTTGTCACTTACTACCTATGTGACCTTGAACAAGTGATTTAACCTCAAACTTCAGGTCCCTCATCTAGTGGTGCTACAGATCTTCCAGTTTCAGGACTACGATAAGATGATCTTAAGGTCTTTTCCATTTCTGAATCCTAAGCTCCAAGGATCCATTCTGTGAAACCCATTTTTATAATCACTTAAAGTGATGCAAACTGGACCTTCCTTAGATCTAGGACAGCAGATCCTTTCACATAAATAAAATTTAAAAGTCCTCTGCTATTTTTACCTTCTTGAAGAGAGAAATATTTTGATCCTAACCTCCTATGAACTCTTATATTCTCTAAATCCAACAATGCAAGAGTCTTCAGGCTCAAAATAAATGATAATGGTGGAGTGCAACGGTTCATTGCCTTTTTTCTAAAGAAAACTGACCTTGATATTCCTTCAATTACCAAAGAAAAGAAGAGCCTCATAGATTTAGATCTAAAATGTCTTGGAAAGTTGAGTCCAATTTCCTCATGTTGATAGATGAGGAAACAGAGGCATACAGCAGTCAACTTACCCATTATCACAAAGAAGATTTTGAACCCAGGTCTTTCTGATTCCCACATCTCCTCTGCCCTATTATCCTGCTTCTTCTGAGGATCTGACAAACTGGAAAATAATCTATACTTGCTTCATTAGTGAATCTGAGATCCAATAATTATATAATTAATTGAATCCAGGTGGACATCCCAGTTAATAATTTAGGCCTTTTATTTTTGGTGTTGTTTGTTCATGTCCAACACTTTGTGACCTAATTGGGGCTATCTTGGCAAAGATCTTGGAGTGGTTTGCTATTTCCTTCTCTGGATAATTTTACAGATGAGGGAAATTAGGAAAGTAGGACTTGCCTATTTTATATACATATATATATATATATATATACACACATATATATATATATACACACACATATATATATACATATATATATATATATATATATATATATATATATCAATTAAATTAGTTAAATATCTATTAAATGCCTGAGGTCACAGGAAGATGAATTTTCCTAATTCTAGGCCCAGAACTGGGCCACCTAGCTGCCCCTTAGCTCAGTTAGGGCCCATTTTGAACAACTGACTGGGCAAGTTTCTAAAAGAATCCTTAGTTTCTTGGTTAAGAAAGAAAGAAACAATCGGGGCAGCTAGGTTGCACAGTGATAGAGCACCAGCCCTGGAGTCAGGAGTACCAAAGTTCAAATCCAGCCTCAGACACCACTTGACCCCATTGCCTTGCAAAAAAAAAAAAGCTAAAAAAAATAGAAAGAATCCACTCATTTGCAAAAACTTTGTATTCTTATCTCTCTCTACTAAAATGCTCTTCAGTGTTTTTTTTTCTTTTTAATAATATATGAAATAAAAGAACATCCTGTTTCTGACATACACTGGCTCCAAGCCTGAGCAAACCACTTAATTTCTCAATGTTTTAGGCAAATGGTGTCAAATTCAAATAAAAATAGTTTCATCTATCCATATGAAACATAGCTTGATCAGGACATATCCAGTTTTTTCTAATATGAAGAGGGTCCCATGGGGATTTGGAGCATGTCCAGGGTGACTAAAGTGATCATTTTAGTATGCATTTTCTTCAACAAGGGAGTTGGATACTTCATCTTTAATATGAAATTGAAGCAACTAAATAAATAAGTCCATGAATGAAAGGATGGATGGATGGATGGATGGATGGATGGATGGATGGATGGATGGATGGATGAATAAACGAATGAACAACTGAAAAATAAATGAATAAATAGGCAAATAAATAAATGAATTAATGAAAGGGTAGATGAAAAGATAAATGAATATTAGTTAATAAGTAATTGAATGAATTGATAAATAAAATGTGTTATGCATACATAAGGATCTCAGTGGGTTGCTTTTTGATTTAGTTTTGACATGTATCATTATTTAGGTTTTATTATATAATTATTTTGTTAAATATCACCCAGTTACATTTTAATTTGGTTTATTGGGCATACCACCAGGGTATGCATTTGACACTGTTGCTATCAGCTACTCTCTAAAATGATAAATTTTAGGGGAAAATAGTATGAGGGGCAGCTAGGTGGCACAGTGAATAGAGTACCAGCCCTGGAGTCAGGAGTACCTGAGTTCAATCCAGCATCAGACACTTAATAATTACCTAGCTGTGTGACCTTGGGCAAGTCACTTAACCCCTTGCCAAAACAAACCTAAAAAAAAGAAAACAAAACAAAAAACTACTATGCCAATTTGAATTGGTAGAGGGAGATGACTCTCTTAGGGAGTTCTAGGTATCAGAGAAATTATTGATCCAATTCTTGTTATATACTTATATAGTCTTATTAGATCTATGCTGTATCTTATAACTGCAGTAAGTTCATGCATCACCCTATCCAATCACCCAAACCAGTGTTCTTATAATCACTGTAGAAACCTACACCAATGTAAAGGGTTTGAGGTGGAATCTCTACAATCTCCATGACCAAATCAGACGATGTCCACACTGGTAGCTCTTATAACCTGCCCATAGACACAACCTTATTCTTCCACATGCTCCTTAGAGTGCTAAGAGAGGAAATGTGCTAAGAGCTCACAGGTGGCCTGAAAGAACTAATACACAATTCCAAAGAATAAGTGCTTTATTTCTTCCTTGTCAGTAGACTCAGGCCCATTATCTGATTTAGTGTATCTATCTTGAAGTTATTTATAAATGTAGGCCATTATTTTAAAAGGCCAATCTGTCGGTGGCTATTTGGAACCGCTGTGTTTGAATGCATTACATCCTGTAAAAGTAATGCATTTTGAATTCATGGGAACATTGAAAATACTGGGAGTCACGGAGAGAAAAATGCTTATCTTAAAAAAACATGCATATATCATCTATCCTCTTTGTTTTAGCCATTTCTTTTGAATCTTGGATGCCTAATTTACTTTCACTGAATCTGTGTTCATGTATGTATTTCAGTTTTTAAAATGGATTCTCCTATTGTAGCACATTTGAATAGCAATCCATGATTACAAAACTACAGAGTACCTAATCTTACTTGGTTCCTGTAAAACAACTGAGGAGTAAGAAGTGATAGGGACAGGCAGGTGGTATGGTGGAGGATTAGATGAGAGGAAGTCCTGATCTCAGATATTTAATAGCCATGCAAGCCTGGAAAAAGTCATTATTAATCTTTCCTCAAGTTTCTCATCTGTAAAATTGGAATAACAGTGACATCATCCTTACAGAATTGTGAAGATGGGGAATATGAGGTGTTCAGGGAGAAGTAACAACTTTGCTGTGAGGGTTTACCAAATCTTTTTCAAGGTTGTTCATCCATCATTGGTGTCTACCAGTTCTCATATGTAGCTTCTAGAAACTGTAGTATGCACGGGAGTGACACCCCCATAAAACCCTCTCAGGGTCGGGGTAACTGATAAGTTTCAAACCCATTGATGTGTTATGGGGATGTTAACCCCAAGGATGTGAAGATTTCCCCCAGAGGAATGGGCAAAGAAGAGCAAATTATTCCAAAGGCCATGAAGGTACCTGAAACAGGGACTGTGGAGCGCTTAGAGCTTGGTCAGATATCAAAAATGCCAAGGTCATCCATTGCATTCTAGCTCAGAACCAGGTATCCTGACTTTTGTCTTATAACTGGACTTCAATGATTTTGGAAGAGAAAGTAAACCTGATGACTTTGTACAACTCTCCCTCGCTTAAATCCAATTCACACACAAGTCAAGATGTCGCCCATGACTTCACTAGTCCTCTTTGAAAAGAAAGATGGAACAATAGTTGTGATGATCAAAAAAGAGAATATTTGTAAAATTTTTATCAAACCTTAAAAAGCTATATAAAGGCTAGCTATTAGCATTGCTATATGTGCAAGTATCACTTTTCTCATTGGAATATAAGCCCCAGAAGAGTACAGGATATTTTATTTGTTTTTCTGTTCCCATCCCTTTTCACTGTCTAATAGAAAATAACACTGTGGTTCATCTTTCATTTTCACAGAAGACCAATGACATCATGGGGTGATGTCTTCATGCTCAACTTGTGTGTGAATTGGTGAAGCAGAGTTGCACAAAACCATCAGCCTCACTCCTTCTTCTGGAGTCACTGAAGTCCAGCAACAAGACAAAAGTCAGGATACCTGGTGAAGGTCTAGGATGCCATTCAAAGACTTTGTGTCTTTGATGTTTGACCAAGCTCTAAGAAGTCCATAGTACCTGCTTCAGTTGCCTTCATGACCAATGGAACAAATTCTTCTCTGCCCATTCCACTGGAGGATGTCTTCACCTGTTTAAGGTAGACATCCCTCTAACTCACCAATGGATTTGAGCTCTTAGCAGTTGCCCTAAATCTGGTTTAACAGTTATTGAGACAGTTTGGGGAGGGTCTCATTGCTGTGCATGCTACAGCTTCTTGGAACCACTTGTGAGAGTTAGGTGAGAAGTGGACACCAAAAGTAGATGAGCAACCTCGAAAAGGGTTCAGCAAACATTTACACCAAGGTGTTGGTCCACCATGAATACCAATTACTGATTCCTATTTGACTGGTCAGATGAAGGGGTTGAATCTGATAATGTGTAAAATAGATGGATGGATAGATGGATGGATGGATCAATCACTTGTTAAATTTAAAGTTTTTTTTTATTTTTGAACATCAGCAAGCACAAATGTTCACTAAAAAAGGAGTGAGAAAAAATAAAAAAAATTGTGTTTTGTTGTGTATATTTGGTTTTCCAATTACTGATTCCTATTTGATTGGTCAGATGAAGGGGTTGAATCTGATAATGTGTAAAAGAGATGGATGGATGGATAGATGGATGGATGGATGGATCAATCACTTGTTAAATTTAAAGTTTTTTTTTTATTTTTGAACATCAGCAAGCACAAATGTTCACTACAAAAGGAGCAAGAAAAAATAAGAAATTGTGTTTTGTTGTGTACATTTGGCTTTCCAATATATAGAGCAAAGGTTAAGTTGGAGATCTAGTAGGAAATTTTCTGAGTAACCGTGGCTGCTCCTGACTTCCTATTTGTGGCTCGGTGTTGTTGACTTCATTACTTGATGATGAAAAAAGTAATTCTCTTCTAAATCTCTTCTGTGTTGGCAACAAGGGTTGTCTCCACTAAAATGATTGTCCCCTGAGGCCAGGAAAAGCTGCCCATTTGGTGAAATTTTAAAGGAGAGATAGCTCTCTCTCTCTCTCTCTCTCTCTCTCTCTCTCTCTCTCTCTCTCTCCTCCCTCCCTCCCTCCCTCCCTCTCTTTCTTACTCTCTCTCTCTCTCTCTCTCTCTCTCTATTTCTCTCTATCTGTCTTTTCTTCCACCCTCAAATATACAACATATAGCTAACTCTCTTTCTCTTGTATTATCAGTAGAAGGCTTATGTCTTTCCTGATCCTGGAAGAAATGGTGATTTGCTCACAAAAGGTAGACAGCACATATTCTGACTTAGTAATATTGAAACTATATCTCAAAACCCTACCTGCCTCTTCTACTTTGTATAACTTATATAGGTAACAAAGATATGCTCCTGATATGGAAGCTCTCAGATCTGAAGGTGATTGTGTGAGAAAAAAAAAGTTCAAAGCTCAGGGCGGCTAGGTGGTGTAGTAGATAGAGCACTGGTCTTGGAGTACCTGAGTTCAAATCCAGCCTCAGACACTTAATAATGACCTAGCTGTGTGGCTTTGGGCAAGCCACTTAACCCCATTGCCTTGCAAAAAAAAAAAAAAGTTGAAAGCTCCTAGATTTTTCTTTTGATACACTCTGAACTTCAGGAACAGTCCTTAAAAGTACTACAGGCTCTTCCCCACCAAAAAAGAAAATGATCTCAACTCTTGTTGCTATAACATGGAACTTAGAGGAATTATCTGAACAATTTATAGTTGAGGGGAAGTAAAATGAAAATTCAACAGCCCCATAAAATGCTTCACATTTTGCTATTTTAAGCATCTATTTCCAGGGACAACACAGCATCTATAAGCTCTTGCTGCTTTTTTTTTCTTTTTAGTTTTTGCAAGGCAATAGGGTTAAATGATTTGCCCAAGGCCACAAAGCTAGGTAGATATTGTCTAAGGCTGGATTTGAGCTGGGGTCTTCCTGACTCCAGGGTCCATGCTCTATCCACTGTGTCACCTAGCTGCCCCACTCCAGATTGTGTTGCCATCTTGGTTCACCTTATTTTACCTTGTATCGGTTCATACAATTCTTCCCAAGTTTCTCTGAATCCATCATCTTTGTAATTTTTTGTGACACAATAAGTATAACATTATATTCACATGTAATAATTTATTCAATTATGCCCCAATTGATGAAAACTTATTTTTGTTTCCAGTTCTTTGCTACTACAAAAATGTTTCTCTAAATATGCTATAAATAAATAAAAGACCTTTCTCTCTATCCTTATTCTCCTTGAAGTACATACCTAATAATAGAATTACTGGGTCAAAGGGTATGTACAGTTTAGTGACTTTGGGAATATGGTTTGAAACAATTTTCCAGAATGATTGTGCTAATGAAGAGCTCCTCCAACAGCACATTAATGTGCCTATCTTCTTATAATCCTTCCAAAAACTTCCAATTTTTCTATTTTGTCATCTTTACCAAGCTGATGGGTTGAAACTGATAGAGTTGCTTTAATTCACATTATTCATCATTATTGAATTGAAGACTTAAAAAATTATGGCTGCTGATTGCTAGCCTTTCTTCTCCAGGGAGTATTTATTGAGGGAAATAAATGAAAAAGGATGCAGAGGAAGGATGGATAGGTTGAAATCTCTACCTTGAGGGAGTATTATTATATATAAACTCAATAATCCAGTGAGACAGTAAAAAGAATGAGAGCGGCTCACATGAAAAGAATCAGATTCATCCATTAATGCAATAATTTAAACATAATTTAGTGATTTTACCTATGTCACAACAATTATTGGAAAGTTTAGACTCAAATCCAAGTCTTTAACCAACAAGCCTAATACTTCTTTTGTTAAACCAGGCTTGTTAAATTTATCAGTGATTCTGTGACTTGATCTCTTCCCATTGTTAGGTCAGCTACCTCTACCTTCTTCCTTCCAAGTTGATATGATTGTGAAAAAACATAATCCAGGGCCAATACAATCCAACCAACTAGAAAGTAAGTGTTTAAATCATGGCTAAGCTTAGTTAACAATGAATACTTGCTAGGCTAAGGGTCTTTCCCTCTGTGCATAGGCAGCCATCATTTCGTGGTGATTTAATCACACTTCCTTTCCATTTAATTACTTGGAGGATTATCTGTGGGTAAATGTATTCCAAAAATAGGCTGATCTACAAAGAACAGGAAGCTCTCCCTGCCATCTCAGGGGGAATTCACTCCTTCTGACTGTAACTCCTAGGCACTGCAGTGATCATGTTTCCCTGAGTCCTTAAGCCATGTGGGTCACCTTGCTTGTTTGGGTGCAAGGCAATGTCACAGGAAGAACTGTTTACATGCGAGCAATGTACATTTGTACGTTGTTTCTGGCAAGGGTGGGGATGGCTCTTCTTAATCCTGGTCATACAGGAAACGATTTCCTTCCAAATCAAGTCATTAATGCCTGTGCAAGCAAAAGTGAGACTGCCAAGACAAAATCAATTTGCAAAAGAGGGAAGCTCTTTTCCAAATGCTGCAGCCGTCACTGGGGAGAGATGCTTTTACAATCCTAATACTTTAAAGTATTACAGTATTAAAATAGGGTGATCCTATTTTTTTTGAGTGGGATTTATTTTATTTGAAAGTCAAGGTGATTAACGATATGAAGTGCTATGATGTGGCTTTTGCTTGCTGATTTTTTTTCTCTTTTTGACTATCACAAGAGAGATTTCTCAGGGGAAGGAAAAAAATAATATCATTTATAACCTCAGATATGTACAGAACAGTTATGGAAAATCTTCCCACTGCCCTTCATTTGACTTCCAAAATGCCATCATATCCTGAAATGTTGACAAGTTCCATATGGTCATGATTCATTTTACCCTACAGTGGAAGGTAATACCTACATTGTGGATAAGGCAGGAATTCCCTTTTTCTGTCCTAACCCTAGCCAGTGCCAGTGCTCCCTAGGTTAGGGTTTTCTTAGTCCAAATCAATTCAACAGGTACTGGTTGAGCCTTCAACTACATATTAGACACTCCATACAACGACTTTTGGGGTTAGGGAGAGGGAGAGAAGAGAAGAGAAAAGAGAAGACAAGTGTAGATGGGAGAAGAGAAGAACAGAAGAATGGAGGGGAGAAAATAGAAGGAAGGAAAAACAAGGAAGGAAGGAAGGAAGGAAGGAAGGAAGGAAGGAAGGGAGGGAGGGAGGGAGGGAGGGAGGGAGGACAGAAGGACAGACCAGGGAACTTAAATCCTGTAACATGCACAGAGTTCTGTGCTCAATTTCTTGAAATTACAGTATATAAAAAAAAGAACATAGAGCTCTGTCCAAGGCTCATTTGCATGGGTTTGGTTTACATATGTGTATGTTTTTAAATTAAAACAAATGACTTCACTACCCTGCCAAGCAGTCAAACATGCAGGGTTCATCATTCACAACTTCTTTTTCAACCATTTGTGTACTCATTCATTTATGTGATACTGCTTTCACTTAGACAAGTTCATGACATATGAGAATGGTTGAAGGAACTGGGCAGGCTTAGTGTGGAGAACAGATGACTTGGAAGGGACATGATAGCTGTTTTCTGATATATGAATGACAGTCAGCTGGAGAGGAATCAGGTTCTATAAGATCTGAGGGGGGACTGGTGGGTGGATTTTAGGAACAAAGAGTGAAAGTTACTAAGAACCAGGTTTTGATTTGATGTGAGGAAAGATACCCTAAAACTTTCGTCTTTTCTTTATTTCAAAGGTGCATTTCACAAAACAGTTAAATCCCTTTTCCACAGAAAGAAGACCAGGAAGCTTAAACCCTGAAAAGTAATCAGAAAATTTGAAGTAGCTGAAATATATACTCAGAATTTTAAGGACCTCACCCATGAGGTAGGAGAAGGGGTGGGAGGGATCATAAGTTTTCAGTACTTCCTTCCCCAAGAAAAACTGTCTGCCATAAAAGAGGGGGAGAGGAAAAGAGATTTCAATGACTCAAAAAAACAGGATTATATAAGGAGAGGTAAACTGAAAAGAAAAACCAATGAGGCAAATGAAGATACTCTCTTAACAAGACTATACTGTCAGGGACTTTTGTCACATAAGGTTTGGGGGTTTGGGGTTTTTTTAAGCTTTTTCAAGGCAATGGGATTAAATGACTTGCTGAAGGTCATACAGCTAAGTATTTATTAAGCATTTGAGGCCTGATTTGAACTTAAATCCTCCTGACTCCAGAGCCATTGCTCTATCCACTGTGCCACCTAACTGCCCCTGGGGTGTTTTGTTGTTTGTTAATTTTAGTTTCTAGTTTGGGGAGAATGAGGGATAGATACTTTCCATTATTTCTGAATGAATTTAAAAATTGGGCAATGAGGAACTAAGATGTTAGATTTACCCTGTTAAGGAACTTAAACCTGATAGATACAGGGGATCAAATATGACCCTTTGGAGAAGAAATATTGAAAACAAGAGTACTGGAGAACAGAATTAGCATCCAAACAGTTATATTTTGCCAAATCTCCAGAACCAAATCTTCTGAATTCTGACTTGCTCCAACAATAAGAGAGTTTCTCCAGATATCCAAGGGGCAATCAAGGCACTAAACTCTTAGATTCCCAAGAGGACTATTTTTTTCATTATTAAGAGATCACAAGGAAACAAAGTTGAAGTACAGGTCACTGAAGAAGAACATCAACTAAAGTTATAAAGAAAGATAGCACTCATAAGCCACATCTCTAAGTCTGCCCTATATTTGCATTTCTTGATGCAAAGTTTTTCATGTGCATGTGGCATGGATTCCCAACTTGTTGGGAAGTTCATGAATTCTACAACATATTTGTTAGAAAAGAAGCAAGATTTAGTAAATTGAGGGCTGGTGTGGAGTCATGAAAGTCTGGGTTCAAGTCTTGCTTCTAATACATACTATCTGCTTGACCTTGGAGAAATCACTGAATCTCTAAGTTCCCTAGTCTCTGAGAAACTAATCTAATGATTTGCATTGGTAGAAGGAGTTTCCATGTGGGGAATTTGGTATACCAAAGGCTTTTCATCTTTTTTTGTATCTTGGATCTTTTTGACTGTCTGATGAAAGCCTTCTCAGAAAAATGTTAAGTGCATAACTTCCAATAATAAAACAACCACCTCATAGAAAAATACAGTTATCAAAATATTTCATTGAATAAAAAAACTTCATATACCCTAGGGTAACTGCGGTCTGATGATGAAATCATAGGTCCAGATTAACTTTATTGTTTGCATCATTCCATCAACCCTAACATTTAGCCCAAAGTGGGTAGCTTGTCTTAATCGTTCAGCCTTGGAAATCATGAAAGATATTTCTGTTTCTACACCTTCCCTTTTCCCAAATTCATGGCCATTGCTTAAATTCTGTTCACTTTGGAAAAGATAATTTGACTCCATTGCCACCAGTTTCTTGCCCATCGGCGGACCTGGGGACTATATTGTGTATTACTGGGCAAAAAATACAAAACACATAAAAACCAATTTAATGGCCAGAAGACTTTATTTTGTTTGTCTTATTTTCAGTGTTAATTTTTGGTTTAAACCTCAACTTCATGTTAAAACTTTTCACTTTCCCCTTCCCTTTATGATAAATGACATTGACCAATATATTAACTTTCTCATAGAATATGCAAAAAGTTGCTCCTCAAAGTCCCACTCTATGAAGGAACAAAAGAGGCACTTCAGAGAGCGACTTACCAAAGGAAAAAAAAAGACAGCTTTGCAGTTGATGAAAAAGTAAGATACCAGTATTAGTCTGTTAGGGATCAACTCCAGGCTGAATTACAGGATCAGGTGAAGTTTTGTTGCTAATGTCTATGTTCCATTTCCTAAATAATTTTTTTAATGTACATAGTAGAAATTAACATCTTTATATGCAATTTTCTTTTTGCCTATGGAACCGTTCATGTTTGTTGATGCTTGATAATTGTTCAGTCATTTCCATCATGTACAACTTTTCTTGACCCCATTTGTGATTTTCTTGGCAAAGATACTGGAGTGGTTTGATACTTCCTTCTCCAATTAATTTTATAACTGAGGAAACTGAAATAAAGGGGGCTAAGTGACTTGTCCAAGACACATGATTATCCGAAGCTGAATTTGAACCCAGGGAGATGAGCCTTCTTGACTCCAAACCACTCCTTTAACACACTTAGGTATCCAGTTGTTGCAAGAGAAAGTTAAACAGGGATCTTCATCAATAACGATAGGAACCCATCTGCTAATTTTGTAATATGTGCCATAAAGTGAATGGACAGATGTGCTCTATTCACTGGGCCACCTAGCTTCCCTAAATTCAGAATTATAAAAAAAACTGAATAATTTTAAATTTAACTAAATAATTTAAAGTTAAAAATAATTACCAGGTAAACTTTTTTTAGTTCTCACCATTTATATTGATGTAACATATGTGTGTATATAAAGATAGATAGATAGATAGATAGATAGATAGATAGATAGATAGATAGATTTCATATCAGCTCATTAAACTTCCAACCAATTTGAGCTTCTCTGATTCTTCATATTTTCCATTTCTTGTGGAATATCCTATAATATTCTTGTACCATGATTTGTTTAGTCATTCTGATCAAAATATATCTATCTGGTTCCCCAAATGTTTCTCCCACAAAAAAAATGCTTTAAATCATAAAAAGTAAAGAAAACCGAAACTCACTCAGATTCCTCTTCCCCTGATTGGGAGAACTGGAGGATGGAAAACAAAATTCTTCCCAAAGTTTTCCTTTGTAATGAGTTGGGATCTGAACTTTCCAACTACTTCTTCATTTTCCATCTGCAGTTTCGCCTGGTTGGAACATCATGGAATATAGTTTCCCTGCTATGTGCTTCCTCATGACCCTCCCCTTTACTAACTTGCTTTTATGTTTTGTCTTCCCCCTCTGGATCTCAAGTTCTGTTAGGGGAATCCTTGAGGACCACAGTTGTGAAATGACAAAGGTAATTGGCCTCTTGTTGCTTTGCAAGCACACTGGCTGGGTTTCTCAGGAGTCCAGCACGACCCAAACCCCTTTGCTTTTCCATAATATTAGCATGGCCAGTTCCTTTGTATCTCCGGACATTGATCAAGAATCGCATTATAGAAAGAGCAATGAAGTATGCATAAGAATATATAACTGCTTAACCAATGTGTAATGATCTAACCAATGTGTGATCTTTAATATGACTGGTGCTTATGGTGGTGGCATGAGTTGTCCACGAGTATGGAAAAAGATTAGCATATAAGCTGCTGTGTGACCCTAATAAAATTTGGACTGCTTTACCCTCTCTGCCTCGCTGTCTCATTCCCTGCAAGCTGAGAACAGTCCTCTACTGGCCAGAGGACTCAAGTAGCCGGTGCACCTAACAAGAATGTCTTTCTTTTTGTTAATTGTATCTTCAGCATTTAGCATGGCCCCTAAAATGTGACAGATGATTAGTAAATGTGTATTATATTTTGGGCAGTGTATTGCATTGCATTCTATCTCAACTCACACCATCAGATTGATAGAAATGACAAAAGAGGGGGCAGCTAGGTGGCACAGTGAATACAACACCAACCCTAGAGTCTGGAGGACCTGAGTTCCAATCCAGCTCAACACTTAATAGTTCCCTAACTGTGTCCTTGGGCAAGTCACTTAATGCCATTGACTTGCAAAAACAAAATAACAACAAAAGACAAAAGAGGAAAATGATAAATGCTGGAGGAGGTGTAGAAAAATAGGGACACTGATGCATTATTGGTGGAGTTGTTAACTGGACCAAGCATTCTGGAGAACAATTTGAAACTATGGTAAAAAAGTTATTGATTCAGAAATTCCACTATTAGAATTATAGTTCAAAGAGATCAAAGAAAGAGGGGGAGAGACATATATATATATACAAAAAAATTTCTAGCAACTTTTTTGTAGTAGTAAAGAATTAGAAATTGAGGAATTCCCATCAATTAGGGAATGACTGAAGAAGCTGTGATATATGAATGTTATGACATACCATGGTTCTGTGAGAAATCATGAGCAGCCAGATTTTAGAAAAGTCTGGAAAGACTTGATAAACTGATGCTAAGTGAGCAGAACTAGGAGAACACTGTGCATATGAACAGCAACACTCTGTGATGATCAACTATGATGGCAAGGGCAATCCTGAGAGATAAGCTATGAAAAATGCCATCCATAAACAGAGATAAAACTATGGAGTATGAATACAGAGCAAAGCATACTATGTTCACTTTTTAAAACTTCTTTTATGTTGGGATTTTCCTCTTGGTTTTTGTTTTGTTTTTTCTCTTTGGTTAAAAATTTTTCTTTCACAATATGACTATTATGAAAACATGTTAAACATGATTGTACAGATTATTTACTGCCATGGGAAGGGGGAGGAAAGGGAGGGTGGTAGAAAAAAATTTGGAACTCAAAAACTTGCAGAAAGATGAATGTTGAAAACTATCTTGGCATGTAATTGGGAAAAAATAAAATTATTATAAAAAAATTAATGCCATCAATAGATCAACATAATGACCCACTGTAATTCCAAAGGACTCATGATAAAAAATGCCATCCACCTTCAGAAAGAGAATTGATAAACTCAGATTAAAAGATATTCTTCCTCGTTCTTTCTGCTTTTATTTTCAGAATGTGATTAAAGTGGAAATTTGTTTTGCATGACTTCACATTTGTAATGGGTTTTATATTTCTTGCCTTCTCAATGGGTGAGGGAGGAATAAGAGAAGAGAGGAAAACCTGAAACTGGAAATGAAATAAAATGGAATTTTTAAAAAGTGATACAATGAATATTTTTGCATGTACAGATTGGTGGACATTCCTATGATGCACTAAAACAATTCAAGAAATACTGTTTAAGAGCCTATTGTGTTCAAGACTCTAACTTAGGCACTGGAGATACAAAGAGAGAAATGACAAGGAGAGCAATGGTGGATTGGAACCAGTTCAAACAGTCTCATAAATCAGCAAAATGCTACAAATCAAGGCTTGATGTATTCTTTTGTTGAGTGTCTAGACATAAGTTGCACATCTGACACATGATGGTTGTGGACAAGTCATTTGGTGCTTTTGGCAAATGATATCAAAGTCAAATAGAAATGGGGACAACCAATCATACCCTTATTGACTTAGAAAAGCCTACATTAACATTATCTATGTTCTGTTGTATTTTTATTTATTTTGAATAATTTTCATCTTAATTTTATTTTATTAATTTTTTCCTTTTAATATGGTACACACTATACTCAGGGTTATCGCTGGTCATGACCTTAGATTGCAGAGAAGGTCCTTTCTTGTATTATAAATTTCCTTCATCAGTAAAATTACTGATCGAGTCCCTAACCCTGTCCTATAATTGAGTTAAAAGACCTTCCAGAGTTGTTCTGTACTATTAAGGACTGGAGCTACATCCAGTCTTCTGCCTTCCACGCTCTGTTCCGGGTCTAATGGCAAGTAGAGGTAATGTTTAGCTCTTTTATGGGATAACTCAGTCTTGAATGAAAGGGACCCTGCTCTATTAGCAGTAGAAAAACCACCTCAATCTAATCATGCAGGCCCCTGGGATCTACTGTCCTTTAACCTGTTATTGTTGTGGATGATAGGAGCAAGATCTTAGTCCCACTGCAAACCTCTGAAAGGTAATAAGGTTGTCCATCCATAATTGCAATATTGCTCAGGATGGTTAACCAGAGAGGCTTTTAATATTTGTCTAAGATATTATAGGGCAGCTACATGGTACAGTGGAGTCAAGAGGACCTGAATTCAAATCTGGCCTCACACACTTGCCGCTTATTAGCTGTGTGGCCTTGGACAAGTCATTCAACTCTGATTGCTTCACATCCAGGGCCACCTTCAGCCGTCCTGATCCATATCTGGTCACTGGCTCCAGAAGAGAAAGCGAAGCGGTGACGGAGCACAGCAATCCATCATTCCAATTCACTTGCAGGTCATGGCATCACCTCCATGATGTCATGGTCTTCTTTGAGAACAAAGGATAAACATTATCAAGATAATTTTTGTAACCTCCCCCCCCAAAAAAAAACAAAAAAGAAATTTTTAAGAATTAACATGAATTGATTGACTTCTCAGAGAGGGAGGCTTGGTTTCTACAGATTTGCTCTGAAAGGTGCTGTCCCAGATGGAAAGATGAGGCCAGTGAACACATGATAATAAGTCCAATATGGACAGATGCATACCCCTAACCCTTTCTCAACCTTATAACACTATGTAGTAAACCATCTCTTTGAGGTCAAGAACTGTCCTCTGTAAGGGAGCCAATATCATTGAATACAGACAATAATCCTTAATCTAAAAGAGTTAGCTTATTAAATACCACATATGTTTTATACCATAAGACTAGGTCGGAAATGAGCATATGCATCTGTTGAATAAGACGTTATTTCCCAACTGACTGAAATTCTCTCTTCCCTCATTCCTACCCTCCCTGGTTTCCTCCCTGGCCAAAAGTCCCATCTTCCTGATCCTTTCGCCATCTCCAAACCATCCTTCTTGGTTCAGTTATTTGCATGTTGTCACTCCCATTAGACTGTGAGATCCTTGCGAGGAGGGACTGTGTTTTGCCTTTTTTTTATTTTTTGCATCCTCAGTGCTTTCCATAGTGTTAGAAAATAATAGGTATTGAACAATTGCTTATTGATTAACATTTCATCTGCTGTGTGCCTATCACATAGGAGACAATTTTCAAACTTCATATGTAAAATGTAAAACGAGCTTTGCATTTATTATCTCAGAGTTTGTTGAATTTAATTAAAATGTTAAGATATTGTGTGTGCTCTATCACTGGGGCAACCAAGGGCATTACCCCATTGGAGCACTCTTAATTCTTCCCTCTTCTTCTGTTGATATTCGTGTGAGCCCTGTAACATTTTCTAGGGTGTCTTTGGAGGATGTTATTTGGCTTGTGCCCCTCTACCCTTCTCTTTCTATCTACAACAGCACCTTCCAGAGCAGATCTCTAGAGAACAGACTTCTCATCCTGGGGAGATTCAATCACCTCATTTTTTGGAGGTATGGGGAATGGGGAGGCTACCTCTATTCTCTATCAAAGACAAATATTAGAAGCCTGCATAATTAGATGGGTCCCCTTTAATCATTTTATTTTGTTGCATTAAAACTTTCAGAAGTTTAGCCACTAGTGGTAATAATGGAAATAAAAATATATAAATCAGTGCAGTTCTGTTGAAAGACATGACTGCAATTGGAGCAACAAACTTATAGCTTTATTTGGTGCTTGGATAGAAGCTTCCCTGAGACTGCTGCTTACTGCTGATAAATATAACTTGTTATTTAAGCTACTTTACTTGATCCTAACCCCATTGAGAGATCTGTTGAAGCAGGGACCTGCAAAGTGGCACTGCCCAGCTGATTCTCCAGCAGAGTCTGTCCAGAGACTTCTAGAATTCTCCACTGGAGAAAGCAAGTCCAACAGATGGAGAGAAGCATCTCCTGACTCTCAAGGTCAAATGATCCTTAATCTAAAGATATCTCCTAATAATGAAAAAACTGCTTCTTATTGCAGCAGATTCCAGATCTCAGTTTTCCCCTCTCTTTTGCAGCAATATGACAGCCTGTCACAAGCAGAGCAAGAGAGAAAATCCTCTTATCCTAACTGCCAAAAATTAAGTGAGTGGGAGGAAGTCATTACTTTGTTGTTTTGCTAATGCAAAAGAACAGGCAAATAATTTGCATGGTTATTGTACTTGAAAAACACTGGGCCTATCATTGCATCTCATTTCGTAGGGAATCTGTCCTTCCTAAAACCTCCATGGTACAGCACCTGGAAATCTGGCAGCTGCCCCCACCACTCTTGAAACTGCCCTCTGAAAGGTCTCCGAGGGCCTCATCCTTCCGCACTGAAACTAATGCCTTTTTCCGGTCTTAATCCTCCTTGACCTCTGGGTAGCAGACATTGCAGATCACTCCCTCCTTCTGGTTAGTCTCTTCTCCCTGGTTTTAGGATCATAGGATTATAGGATTATGGGATTTAGAGCTTGAAAGGACCTTAGAAACCCATCTAGTCTGACATCCCTCATTTTATAGATAAGGAAAAGAAAACCTAAAGGGGTTATGTGACTTGTCCAAGGTCACACAGCTAGAGAGTAACAGAGTCAAGGTCTCAAAGACATAAATACCTCACTTTCCCATTTTCTCCAACCTCTCTGATTGCCCCTTCTCTATCTCTTCCATTGACTTCTCACTTTCTTATTGTTAGCATAATGTAACTAGGAAAACAATATTCTTTCTCTGATCTATTCTTCTTCTTCCGTTCTCTCTCTCTCTCTCTCTCTCTCTCTCTCTCTCTCTCTCTCTCTCTCTCTCTCTCTCTCTCTCTCTCTCTCTCATTATCTAACCTAGAAACGTTTTTCTCCAAATATCTGCAGGGCATCTCCAACTTGATGTTCTACACAAACTTATCAGATAGGTTTATTATGATGCCCCCCCTAAAAATCCTGTTTCTCCTTCTAACAATACTGCCAGTGGCATCACTATTAGCCAAGCTTCCCAACTTCAAAAATCATAATACTGACTTTTATTTTTCCCTCTTCCTAGTATATCAATTCAGTGGCAAACTCCTATTGATTATACCTCCTGACCACCTCCCACATGTGTCATCTTCTCTTTTCCCCTTACTACCATTTCAACATAAATTCCCAATAATTCCTCCTGAGCTAATGAAATAACTTTTTTTTTTCCAATGATGCATTTTGTTAGAGGAAGATAGAGTGATGAACTTGGGGTCAGGGAAGATATGAGTTGAATCCAGCCCAGATACTTAATAGAAGTGTGACCTTTCAAAAGTCACTTAACCTTTCTGTGCCTCAGTTTTATCATCTCAAAAATAGAAATAATCCAAGTACTTACTCCCAAAGCTACTTTGAGGATCAAATGAAGCAATAAATTTTATTTATTCTGCAAACTATGAAGAATAATACACATAAATTATATCCCAATCAA
Source organism: Macrotis lagotis (assembly GCF_037893015.1). Classification (NCBI taxonomy): domain Eukaryota; kingdom Metazoa; phylum Chordata; class Mammalia; order Peramelemorphia; family Peramelidae; genus Macrotis; species Macrotis lagotis. Next base: position 307,673,045 of record NC_133659.1, on the reverse strand, counting down.
TCACCATTCATGGCACATCCTCTTAAGAATGTAGCTAAATGGGGGTGGCTAGGTGGCACAGTGGATAGAGTACCAGCCCTGGAGTCAGGAGTACCTGAGTTCAAATCCAACCTCAGACACTTAATAATGACCTAGCTATGTGGCCCTGAGCAAGCCACTTAACCCCATTTGCCTTGCAAAAAAAAAAAACCTAAAAAAAAAGGATATAGCTAAACAAAACTCTATATATAGTCTTCCCTCACCATCTGAAGTAGAAGAATCATAAATTATGAGGGGCTAGATAGGCCAAATATGGCCAATCATATACCCACCCACTGCCAAAGGTTGTTGTGAGAAGAAATGGAATTTTATGTAATATTTTGCAAACCTTAGAGTGAAAAATACTAATTATTATGATGATGATGTCAATAAATCTCTATGATCTAAATACATCACTTAACTCAACTTCTTAAGCCAATCTTCAAAATTTAAGGGTGCTATATGGGTACAGTTACTATCTCCATAGGACTTTAGTTCTATAATTACATATTAGAGTGTCTTGAATCTGTAAGTTGGACCAACAAGGAAGCATGGGAAGGTACCTGCAGACAAAAAAACCTATTACACTCTTCTAGGAGTCATTCTCTGGTAAAAACCCCTTCTGATGGTTCCTGATAGCCTAGAGAAGAAGCCATCGAGCTGATCTGTTGGTGTTGTGGGTCTACCCTCCACTTCTAGCTTTTTTTCATACTAGTTTATCCGCAGATACTTCACTCCAGTGAACAAAAATTATAAATCAATATGAAGACACACTTTGCTGTTCCTGCTGTTTGTCCTTCATTCTCAGAGAGGACCAATGACATCTGGAGGGTGATGTTTTTCCCTGCAAGTGATTGGATTTAAGTGAGGCAGAACTGTGCAAAGTCATCAGGCCTGCTTTCTCCTCCAGAGTCATCACCGTCCAGTAGCAAGGCAAAGGTCAGGACAAAGAAAGTCGGAAAGGAAGGTTGTATATTGAATCATGAATCTATTACATACATAAATACATACAGACACACACACACACACATACATACACACATTTTATATATATATATATATATATATATATATATATATATATATATATATATATATATATATATATATATAAAGAGAGAGAGAAAGAGAGAGAGAGCATTTGTTTTTGTTCAGTCATTTCAGTCATGTCCAACTCTTCATGACCCCATTTTGGATTTTTTTGGTAAAGACAATGGAGAGTTTGACATCTCCTTCTCCAGTTCATTTTATAGATGAGGAAACTAAAGCAAAAAGAGTGAAGTGACTTCCCCAGGATCATACAGGGAAGAAGTCTTAAGACTGAATTTGAACTCAGGAAGATGTGTCTTTCTGCCCCTAGGTCTGCTGCTCTAGTCACAATGATGCCCCCAACTGTCGATTTATGTGTTTTAGCATGTATTAAATTTAATAGGATAATATCAACATTACCCAGGAAAGTAATTTCCCCTTGTGAACTGTCCTCTGCTCTCTCCCCAGTCAACTTTCTAACATATTAAGCTACACATTTCCCACTCTGCATTGGTAGAGGAAGTTTTCTCACCAGAACTTCTCTACACCAAGAAAAGTAGAGTCCCAAAACCAAGGAACCTGGCACATATAATTTTGTAGTGTAGCCCTTTGTTCACGCATTGTCTATTCCTTCTAGACTGCAAATTATCTTAAAGCAGACATCATGTCATATCTAAACTCTTTATCTTTCCAAGAGTCTAACACAATACAAAGTAGTTGAAATGAATAGGAACCATATTTATTAATTTTTTTTTTTTGCTTTTGGACCTTAGACCTGCAAGTAGAAAAATTGAGACATACGTATTTATTACCTTGCTTTCATATGGAAAGTTTTATTCAAAGAATTACCTCCTACTTCCATTGAATATGTTAATTCCCTTTATTTCTGCTGCTAAGGAAAGTATAAAATTATTGACATCCTCTCTGTGTTCATGGCAAAGGTAAAGGCATTTACAAGCAAAAACTCAATAGAGGCTCTCCAAATTGAATAGAGTTGAATTGGCCCTACAAGTTTCAGAGAAGGCCCCATATCTTTAATTAAAATGAACCTTAAGAAATGAAAAGGAAAAAAAGAAAGAAAGAAACTGTGCCATTAGAGGCCATATGGCTTGTGTTAAGTTTGATTCTCAAGAAATTTGTTTGAGACAAAATGAACTAAAGGATTAAGCCTTTTATATGGATAATTTTTTAAAATGTTATATAAAGTGCCTTCCATTGGGATTTATGCTACTTTTATAAAGTAATAGAAACATTAGTGGTATCAAAATCAATGTCATTATTGTTTATTCAATAATCCACAGAATATTGATATCAAACAGACATTAAAAGTTCAGTGAATCATAGAATCATGTCCAATTATTTAGAATCTTAATTAACATGTTCAAAAAATTTTAGATTAATGAATTTAAAGCTGAAAAGTGAAAGGTCATCTGGCCCACCCCATTCCCATTTTATGAAAGAGGAAACTATGGCTAACAGATTAAATGGTTTCACTAAAACTGTACAGATAATTCAAATCCAGGTTTTCTGACTCCCAAAGGACAAAAGTGTTCATCACTGTAATGGAGGAGGACTTATGAAAAAACCAAATCAAAAATAGCTTCTTTCAGATGGTTAAAACCGAACTTAGAGTCAAAGTTCTTAAGTTGAAATCCTAATTCTGTCACTTGTTACCTGTGTATGCTACCTGTCTGAGTGGGGAGATATAGATAGATAGACTGAGAGAAACAGACAGACAGACAGATAGAGAGATGGGGGGAGAGAGAGCAAGAGAATCCCATGAAGAATCCCATAAGAAAGGTCAGAATTTATCTTCAGTCCTTTTTAAAGAATTTTTTCTATTTTCCAAAGATAGTAGATAGGTAGGTAGGTAGATACACACACATCCATATACATATACACATATACACATAAAAAACATATTTCTATCATATTAGTCAATTTGATAGTTGTGAGGTATTAACTCAGAGTTGTTTCATGTATATGTGTATTAATATATACATATAAATATATTTGTGTACATCTACATATGTGCAAGTGCACACACATGTATATATTAATCTGCATTGCATGCATATATATGTGTGTGTTTTGTATACTTTATGCCTGTGAATAATAGTTGCATATCAAATATAAGGTACATGTATATCTATCACACATGTCTTTACACTTCTTTCTGAACATAGTTCATCATTAAACACAAGTCTATTTGTACCAACAATGCATTTCTCCATTGTACCTATTACCTCTAACTTTGATTCGGTGGAGGCTGGCCAAAGCACTGCACTCCTGGAGAAAGCATGCGTGGGTTTTCCTGCCTTATATTAACTAATTGACTTTTCCAATTAAATGTAAAGATAGTTTTTAATCATTCATTTTTGTAATTTTCTCCCTCCCACTCTTCCCTCACCCCCCATATAATATGATCTAGGTTATACATGCACCATCATGTTACACATATCTCCATATTAGCCATGCTGTGAAAGAATTAGAACAAAAGGGAAAACTATGAGAAAGAAAAAACAAATTTTAAAAAGCAAAAATAGTATGCTTTGATCTGCATTCAGGCTCCATGATTCTTTCTCTGGATGAGGATGACAATTTTCATTATGAGTCTTAGAATTGTCTTTGATCCCTGCATGTTGAGAAGGGCTAAGCAGAAGGTCATCATACAATGATGCTCCTATCGTGTGAAATATTCTCCTAGTTCTGTTCACTTCAATCAGCATCGGTACATGCAAGTCTTTTTTTTATAATATTTAATATTTATTTATTCTCATTTTGTACAAATTTTTTGTACATTAATAAAATATTCTTGTTTAAGAGTAAACAAAATACCCCCTCCCCTGAAAAATACAGACTCACTTGAGCGATAAAGGGGAGAGAAAAAAATTAAAATAAAAAATAATAGTAATAATTATAGGTATGGCCAGGTGGTGCAGTGGACGGAGCACCAGCCCTGGAATCATGAGCATCCAAGCCCACATCTGGCCCCATACACCCAACAATCACCCAGCCGTGTGACATGCAAGCCACCTGAACCCCACTGTCCTGCAAAAACCAAAAAAGGGAAAAAACCCAAAATAAAATAAAATAGTAATAATAGTAGGGGTGGCTAGGTGGCAGACAGAGCATTGGCCCGTGAGCCAGAAGCACCTGAGTCCAAATCCGGCCTCAGACACCCAAGGATCACACTGCTATGCCACCCCAGGTGGGCCACACAGCCCCATTTGCCCTGCACTCCCCCCAAATAATAATAATAAAAAATGTGCTTGAGTCTTTGTTCCAACACCAACAACTCTGTCACGAGTGGGTCACATTCTTTATCATAAGTTCATGGCAAAAGTTATTTCCATATTTTTCCAACATTGCCATTGCTGATCACAGCTCCTCCTTTCCTATTTCTACCATGTACTCTATTTTCTCTCTCCTTTCACTCTGACTCTGCTGTAGGGTCGCTGAGTGGTGCAGCAGACAGATCCCTGATCCTGGGGCCAAGAAGCCCTGAGCCCCCATACCACCCCTTAGGGCCAGAATCCAACTGGCCCTATGGTCCTGGGCAGGCCTTCCAATCCCAGCCCCTTGCAAGAAGTAAAAAAGAAAATGTGTTATATCTGACCACTCTCCCCCATGGTCCATCCTCTCCTCCTTTATTCACATCCCCACCCCTTCCCCCTGCCCCCCCTCCTTCTTACTCCAGATGTCTATACCCCATTGAGTATATATGCTGTTTCCTCTCCTAGCCACCTCTGATGAGAGCAAAGGTTCCCTCATTCTACCTTGCCTACCCCCCTACCATATAATTGCAATAGCTCATTGTAATAAAGGAAAATCATTATATGAGATATCTTGGCCTATTCCCCCTCTCCTTTTTCTTTCTCCCATTACATTTCCCTTTTTTCTATTGACTCCATTTTTACTCCATATTTTATCTTTGAATTCAGCTTTCTCCTGTGCTTCAACTATAAAAGCTCCCTCTACCTGCTCTATTGACTGAGGAGGTTCATAAGTATCATCAGTTCATGAGTATCATCAGTGTCATTTTTCTATGCAGGAATACATGCAGTTCATCATCATTAAGTCCCTCATATTTTCCCCTTCTCCTCCAATCTCCATGCTTCACCTGAGTCCTGTATCTGAAGATCAACCATCTGTTCAGCTCTGGCCATTCCAGCAGGAACATTTGAAATTGCCCTGGTTCATTGAAAGTCCATCTTTTTCCCTGGAAGAGGACATTCAGCCTTGCTGGGTAGTTGATTCTTGGCTGCATTCTAAGCTCTTTTGCCTTCCGGTATATTATATTCCAAGCCCTAGGAGCTTCCAATGTAGTTGCTGCTAAGTCCTGTGTGATCCTGACTGCAGCTCCATAATATTTGAACTCTGTCCTTCTGGCTGCTTGCAATATTTTCTCTTTGACTTGGGAGCTCTGGAACTTGGCTATAATATTCCTAGGGTTTGGTTTTTTGGGATCTCTTTCTCAGGGGATCGGTGGATTCTCTCCATTTCTATTTTGCCCTCTGCTTCTAGAATATCAGGGCAATTTTCCTGTAGTAATTCTTTGAAAATGATGTCAAGGCTCTTTTCCTGATCATGACTTTCAGGTATTCCAATAATTTTTAAATTATCTTTCCTTATTCTGTTTTCCATATCAGTTGTTTTTTCAATGAGATATTTCACATTTTCTTCTAATTTTTCATTTTTTTGGTTTTGAAGTATTGATTCCTGATTTCTGGTAAATTCATCAATCTCCCTGAGTTCTATTCTTTGTCTGAAAGATTTGTTCTCCTCAGAGAGTTTTCTTATCTCTTTTTCCATCTGTCTAATTTTGCTTTTTAAAGCATTCTTCTCCTCAATAACTTTTTGAACTGTTTTATCCATTTGATCTAAGCTGGTTTTTAGCATGCTATTTTCTTCAGCATGTTTAGGATTTCCTTGACTTAGATGCTGACTTCATTTTCATGTCTTTCCTGCATCTCTCTCCTTTCTTTTCCCAGTTTTTCCTTCCAACTCCCTCATTTGATTTTCAAAGTCTTTTTTTGAGCTCTGGCATAGCCTGAGTCCAATTTCTGTTTTTCTTGGAGTCTTTAGATGCAAGAGCTTGTGCTTCCTCATCTTCAGACTGAGTATTTTGATCCTTCTTGGGATCATAGATAATCTGTTTCTCAATGGTCTTCCTCTTTTTTTCTCTGCTTGTTCATTTTCCCAGCCTTACCCAGTTTTGGGGGTGCTTCCTGAGCTTTTTGGGGCACTCCCACAAGGGTCTCCATGTGTGAGGCTCTGTCCTCCCTCCTGGTCTGTGAATGACCATAAGTGCCCCCCTCTGCCACGGGGCTGAGGTGGGGGGGGCCCTGCTGTTCTATGGGGGGGCCTAGACTGCGATCAGGATCTGAATGTGGTCAGAGCCCAGAGTCCTGTTCCAGGGGCAGAGGACAGAGCTCTGCAGTCTCTCTCTTCACTCCCCTCCCTCAGCTCAATGGGCTCATGACCTGGGGGATCCTGCTTACCGGCTCCACCTGCTTCTGTTTCCTGGATCAGGGCTGCAGAAAGACCAAGCTGCTGGCTGTGTGCCCTGAGGTCCCCCGCTGTTCCCCCACTTTGTGCCCAGTGCTCCTCGGGGTGCAGCTCAGGAGACTCCCCCGCTGCTGTGAGCTAGGGCTCCCAGCGCCCTGGGGCTGCCTCCAGGAGGCTAAAGTTCTTTCACTCTGATGGGCCGCCCCTCCGACCCCGGGGAGCAGAGCCTTTCTTCTCTTTTCCAGGTCACCTTGAGTAGGAGAACTGCCTCCCTGGGTCCCTCTGTGGGTTCTGTCTCTCGAAAGTTTAGTTACCGCCTTAGTTTATGAGTTTTATCAGAGAGCTCCTAAGACCTGATCCTTTCTTGTCACCATCTTGGTGCCGCTGCCCCCCCCCCACATGTAAGTCTTTCCAGGTTTTCCTGAGATCTGCCTGCTCACTCTTTCTTATGGAACAATAATAGTCTATTACATTCAAATACCACAGATTGTTCCGCCTTTCCCCAACTGAAGGGCAACTCCTCAGGTCCTAGCTGTCTGTCCTAAAAAAGAGCTGCCAGGAATATTTTGTACATGTGACTGATTTTCCCATTTTTAGGATCTCTTTGGGATATAAACCCAGTAGTGGTATTGCTGTATCAAAGGGAGTCCATTGGTATATTGCTCCCCAGAATGGTTGGATCAATTTATAACTCCACCAACAGGGGATCAGTTTATAACTCTACCACCGGGCATCAGTGTTTTAGTTTTTCCACATCCCTTGTATTCCCTTTTCTATCATATGAACCAATATGACAGTTGTGAGGTGTTACCACAGAATTATTTCCATTTATATTTCTCTAATTAATGATGACTTTCATATTTCATTTTTCATATAACTATAAAAATATTTAATTTATTCATTTGAAAATTACTTGCTCATATCCTTTGAATAGTTATCAATTGAGAAAAATTATTTGTGTTTTTTAAAAATAAAAAAAAGCATTTTGGAATCTGAAGCATTTTGTAATTAGTAAAAATAAGCACCTAACTCCCCAAATTCCCCTAGTCTACCTTCTTCCCATTAGTTCTGAGTCCATTTTACTCTCTATCTGTAGTCTTTAACTAGAATTATGAACTATGTACTACGAACTAACTCAATAAGCTAACTATCCAAATGAATGTCATAGTATAGACAATGGGCAAATTTTGTCCATTTACTTTTCCAAGCAATGAAACAATCTTTGCCTTAGTAAATTCAAAAATAGAAACCTGAAATTTCATAAAACCAGTTTAATAGTAATAACAAAAACAAAATAATGAGTCAGGTAGGTGGTACAGTGGGTAGAATGATGGGCCTGGAATCAGGAAAATTCATCTTCCTGAGCTCAGATCTGAGCTCAGACACTTTCTCAGCTTGGTGATCCTGAGCAAAGCAACAAAAACAACAGCATAACACTTTAAGGTTTTTAAAGAGTAGACAAAGACATAGATACACAGGTAGATGGATAGATATATACAATCTCATAATTCTCAAAGCAATTTTCTGAAGTTGGAGTTATGATTTTCCCCATCTTACAGATAAGGAAACTGAGGTTGAAACAGGTTGAGTGACTTGTTCAGGTTCACATAGTTAGTGTCTAAAATTGGATTGAAACTGAGATTTTCCTGTCCTCAGACTCAGTATTCTCACCCTAGTTTCCTCATGACATCAAATAGTTGTTAAATGCACCCTACATCTAAGCAGCTAGATAGTGCAGTGAATAGAGGACTGGCTCTGGAGTCAGGAAAATCTATCTTCCTGAATTCAAATCTGGTCTCAGACTTAGCTGGACAAGGCACTTCACCCTGTTTGCCTCAGTTGCCTTATCTGTAAAATGAGCTGGAAAAGAATACCAAAAAAACCACTCTAATGTCTTTATCAAGAAAACCCTAAATGGGATCACAAGGAGTTAAACACTATTGAAAATGACTTAGCTGGGGTGGCTACGTGGTGCAATGGATAGAGCACCAGCCCTGGAGTCAGGAGTACCTGAGTTCATACCCGGCCTCAGACACTTAATAATGACCTAGCTGTGTGGCCTTGGGCAAGTCACTTAACCCTATTTACCTTGCAAAAACCTTAAAAAAAAGAAAGAAAATGATTTAACAATAATACCAGTAACAAATGTACTAGTGTAAACAATGCCCAAAGGCAGTGGTATGTGTTCAAATTCCATAGTGTAAATATGTTATCATTATACAAAATGTAGTCAATCAAAATACAAAATGCGAATTCAAATAATGCAACCACTTTAAAGGATCCATTATTCACTATTGAGATCTAGCTGAGATGCTAGGGATAGAAGATGAGAAACAAAAATAACCATTTCTGTCTTCAAGAAGTTTATATTTTATTAATATGGTGAGCCCCTCCTGTCTTATAGCTTTATGCTGTTTTAATTGAGAGGGAGTCACTCAGTCAGTGTGGTATGTGGGATGTGTCCAACTTAGAATCCTAAGTCCAGGGTTCACATCCCAGCTTTGCTATTTTCTATTTGTGTGGACAAGTTGCTACCTCTCTGATCTTTGTTATTATACACTTTCAAATAAGAGGGTTGAAGTCAATGAAATATAAGTGGATAGGACATTTGACCTACAGTCACAAAGTCCAGGGTTCAAATCCTTTCTGATACCTTCTACCTGTGTAATGATGAGTAAATCACCATCTCTCTCTACATCCCAATCTATGAAATGATGACCTCCAAGTTCTCAACAGCTCTTACAGTCTTCATCAGTTCCTTTCTAGGACCTTAAATACTCATATCCAGGAAAGTAATTCTTTAAGACTTAAGTTCTGACCTTGGACAGATACATGCCATTTCAAACCTTATAAACCATAAGAAAAATCTGAGTTTAATTTTTGGCTTTCAGACCTTGAGGTCACCTTCATACTTCTATGAAAAAAGAGAGGACGACTTTAGTTGAGAATCTTATAATTCAAAGAGAAAAAATAATTTTAAATGTGAGTATAAATATATATACATAGATTCACATATATGTATATTAGTATACATACAAGCATATCTATATACAAATGTAATGCATATACATATAAATGCAGTGACATTTTTTCTTAACAAATGAGGGTTGGACTGTAAGAAACTCTTCAGTCTCTTCTAGCTCTAACATTATTTCCTTGAAATGTAGACTCAGTATTGGACAGACTAGACTCCCTGTGTACACCTAATAGTTCAGAGAATATTAAAACTTTTAATAAAGTATTAGAAGAAAGTTCATTGAAAAACAGTGGAGAATCCCATGAAATTTTTTAAATGGATAACAAAGTTCAGAATTTCTCTTCAGTTCTTTTTAAAGAATTTTCTATTTTCCAAAGAGCTTCTTTAGTTGATACATCACTAAGGACTGAAAATCTGAGATTTTTCTTGCAATTTTAATGAAGTTGTTATTAGTGTATTAGTAAGGAATGTATTAGCAATTAACTTGCTTAAAGATGTCCATATAAACAGGCTCACACTTATGGTGATAATTCTCCATGACTACAGTGGAGGGAGAGATGATGTAATTTGTCAAAGTGTCTCTAATGTAGCACATTTAATAATCATTTGTTGAAGTCCAACTGCTAGTTTCTCCCCTCTAAAATGTCCATTCATCTATTCTATATGTATCTTGGAAGGATCTAGTTAATTATAAGCTGACTCCCTATTTAGAATACAAACTCCTTGAAGGCAATGGGCTATTTTGGTTTTTCTTATATCTCCAGTAAAACATCATATCTGTCGTCTCGTAAAATAACTAAATGCACTTGAGTGAGTACTCATTATTATGTTGGTTGGATTCTTTGTTCTTGCTACTGGGTCACTATTTTATGTCACTTGGGTCTTTTGAAGGGCATCTTTGTATAGAGGAAAGGGCACTAAACTTGCAAAACTCTGGATTCAGATCTCACTTCAGGTAATATTATCTGTATCATCAAGGTTTGGTCACTTAATCACATATGCTTCAGGTTCTTCTTCTGTAAAATGAAGGAACTGGATTTCTTCCAATTCTAAAATCTATGATTTTATGATCTATGATGTTAATTAATGTTTGTTAATTAACTGATTTGCCAGCTGAAAACCTATTCTTCATCCAGGAGAAATATTACAGGTAAAAATAATCATAAAGAGGAAAAGATTCTTATTTTGAAGATGATAATTCATTCATTAATTCAATTTTAATTTTGAATTTGTAGCTGATGACTCATTAATTCAAGTCGGCACTATTAAGCATGTACTATATACCAGGGAAAAACCCAGAAAAATATGAAATTGCTATTTCCCTCAAGGAACTTACATTCTTTTTTTTTTTAGGGTTTTTTTTTTTAACAAGGCAAATAGGGTTAAGTGGCTTGCCCAAGGCCACAAAGCTCGGTAATTATTAAGTGCCTGAGGCCAGATTTGAACCCAGGTACTCCTAACTCCAGGGCCTATCCATTGTGCCACCTAGCCGCGCCGGAACTTACATTCTAAAGAAAGAAACATCATGAGAAGAAAAAGGAGGAGAATGGTGAAGACAATGACAAGAATGAGACCAAGAGGAGGAAATAGGGACTAAGCTTGTGATTTCCTGGAGTTGGGAGCTATCAGCAGAGAAAACTCCCTCTTACCAACACAGTACAACCCCCTTCTCTTCATCTTAAGAGCCTTTACATCAACTTAAGCATTGAGAGAGGGGATAAGTAACTTGCCCAGAGTTATACAGTTACTATCTTTTCAGAGGTGAACCTTGAATGCAGGTCTTTCTATTTAATACACCACCAATTATTTCCAAAGTGCTTTGCATCATTCCATTGATCCTCTGGTAGGACCCATTATTATGTCATTTTGAAAATTAGGAAACAGACTGAGAGAAGATAATTGAACTTGCCCAGGACCACAAAGCTAGTGAGTGCCAGCAATCACACTTGAACTCAGGTCAACCAGATTCAAATTTTCAGTGCTCTTTCTATTATACCAATGTAACCCTAGAATGCATCCTCAGCCTATAATAGCAGATTATAGTTGTGTTTGTTTGTTTGTTTTTTCAATTTGCTTCTGGATCACAGCACTTAACAAACGGATGTTGCTTAGATTGTACTAGTTCTCTGGTTTTTTTCATTTTTAAGTGATGAGTTTAGACTAAAACATTTTTAAGATTCTCTGAGTCAAAAGCTCTATGCTTTTCAGCCCAAGGATTTTTCTTACAGGACAAAAATAGCTCCATGTGTCCATCTAGTACACTTCTTTAGAGTCTCCTTAAACAAAAGAATGAAACTAGAGATATAATTGACATCCCAGAACATTGGAAAACTGCTCAAAAGGCTATGTTCAAAGAGTTCTCTGAAAACTTACAGGGAGAGCCTTGAATTCTGTCCCTGAATTCTGTTTCAATGGCTGTTGGAAGAATTGAGTCATCGCTGCTCAAGGATCCTTCCTTTAAAGAAAAAAGGCTTTCAAAGGAATGAAAATCAGTTTTGAAAGTCTGGTCTTTTCAGCATATTAGTTTTTATCTCAGCTAGAGAATTACGTGGACATGTGGAATTGAAAATTACCCCCATGTGATTCAGAAACAAATAAGTGTCATATAACATATAATATAATCTATCTATGATATATGTTCGATAACATATTATCTATGACATAGTTATATTTATATAGAAGTTGCCTAGTTGGAGAGACCTAGAAATAGAAAGCAATATAGATACGGATGAGGATATGATATAGATACAGATACAGTTATAAATGTAGATAGATATAAATGATTGATTCAGAAATCAAATTATAACTTGAGTGAACTTCCTAGAAGGTCATCCATCTCTGTTCTTAGGCAAGTATTAAGAGGTCAGATTATAAATAGTAGCCAAAAAGAGAAGGCTTGGAGTTTTTGCTGCTCTTGTCCTGTGTGTGTTTAAACAAAACCTTATATGAAGAAAAAATCATTTTCTCCAGCTGTAAACATAAGCCTTTCAATTGCTTGTGAAATGCCTTTGATGAGGCAGGACTGGTCTTTGATGGTCAGTCGTAACCTCTACGGCCATGCCAGCCTGATGGTTCCTTCTACCCTCCTCCTGTTTAGCTTAACCTCTAACTGCCTATGTTATTTGTCAGAGCTTAAAGAATATCACTCTTTTAAAGGTTCTGTGTGTGGTCCTCGGGCTCTTTAGATGGTGTTTTAATAATTCAACCAATAAACATAATGTACGTTCATCATCCCCTGTGAAGTTTTGTTTCTTTTTAAATTTTATTTCTGTACCCTTAGTTCCAGTAAGACTGAACAACAAAACCATGGACAAGGGGATTATAGGAGCTTTTATCTCATGCATCAAATTTAGAGTCCTTTGTTCAATATTTAGAGTTACTCCTAATCTCATTCCCTCCTATCTTTCTCATCTTCCTAAGAACAACAGCAAGGACAATAACAAAAGGCATCAAAAAAAAATACCTAATTTGTGCCAGGGTCCTAAGTGCTTTGTCAATATTATCTCCCCTCCCTACATCTAATGCTCCAGAACCATACTTACCCAGGAACCTCTTGGCTGATGGCATGGGGGATGTTGATCTGTACCAATCCCTGACCTCTATCGACCATGGGAACTAAAGCTCGATGTGAATAGGAATTATTTCATTCTTTGAATTTGTGCCCTTGGAACTTCATACAACATCTAGAAAGCAGTAAATATTCAATAAATGCTTTTTTGGCCAATTGATTGATTACCGTAAAGGTATGTCCTGGGTCTTTTGCTCAAAGGTTGTCTATCTTCTCAAATTGTATAATGTCACTACCAACGCTGCCCACCTTGTATTCATAAGAAAAGTTGCTATTTCTAGAGTTGCTAATTATAGAAATGATTATGGGATCATAACCCAGCAAGGAGAGAAAGTAAAAAAGGCTTCCAATATTCTAACATGAATCATGTATGGAGCAGGAAGTTAATTCCCACAAAGGAAAGGGAATACTAAGCAATCAGGTGTCATGGAAGGATTAGAAAATCCAATAATTCATCATTACTATCACAATCAGTTGGGAAGCTAATGACTGCAAATAATTTCTTTGCAAGGCTGCTAATTAACCATTATACATTTCACCTCCACTGAACAATCTGGTCCAACACCAAATGAGATCTCCTTTTCGGTGCCCTTGATTTCTCTCTAATGATAACTATTTCAATGCTATCAGTCTGCTCCCTCTCCTGCTGTCTCCACAATTTTCCAATAGCCATTATTGCTTTTTTCCCATCACTCAAAGGTTTTTCAAGGTCTTCATCACAAGGTTATCACTAAAGGAAGGAGACACATAAGAGAGGCAGAGGCAGCCAGGAATTTTAGCACAAGTCAGACTAGTTGGGACTCCACTACATGGGGGAAACAACAGTCCCTAAAATATTTTATGAGGGCAAAGATAAGTTTCCCTTTCCATTCCTGGAGAAAACATATCATCTCACCTAAAAGGCAGATATCTAGAAGATCACTAACCAAAAGCTACCTCTCCTTCTTCCTGATATATGTAGCATCCCAAGTCATGAGATTTTATTTTGGTTTAGCAATTAGTCATAGGGCAATCAATCCTTTGATGGATCTCTGATGTCAATTCAGTTCAAGAAATATTTATTTAAGCACCTACTAAGAGTCAATGATACAAATTTTTAAAAAAAGATACATTCCCTATGCTCAAGGAAGATATCTATATATGCTCAAATTTCTATGAGGGTTGACCCCCAGGGATAAGCAGAGAATGATCCAAAGGTTGAAGGGATCAGAGGAGATTTGATACGTAGACATACTGGTTAGGCATGATGTCTTCTTGCTAATCTTTGCAAATGACCCTCCGCCTTCAATATTGATGCCTTTGCCATTTTTCTCTCATCATCTCCCACCTCTTCAAATCGTTGACTTCCTACTATAGTCATCTTAAATGGCACATTCTGAAAGACATCTTTCTTGGTTTCCTCCTCTCCACTCTCCTAGATGTAAGGGCAGTTGTTCTAAATTTTTTATTATATCATGAAGTCTGGTGAAGCCAATGGGTCCCTTTTCATAATAATGTATTTAAAGGCAACAATTAAAATGTATAGAATTACAAAGGAAACCAATTATATTGAAATATAGTAATAAATAAATAGTAAAAAAAACATAAATATAGTTGTCAAGATTTTTTTCAATGTTCACAGACTCCAGTTTAAGAACCAACCCTTGTGTTCCTAGAGATTTCTTCTCTCTCTTCTCTCTCTCTCTCTCTTCTCTCTCTCTCTCTCTCTCTCTCTCTCTCTCTCTCTCTCTCTCTCTCTCTCATCTGTATGTACGTATGTATGTATGTATGTACTTGTGTCTTTCCCATTAGAACATAAGCTCCCTGAGGTCAGGTACTCTTTTAAGATTTTCTTTATTTTTCCAGAACTTAGCACAGAGTATGTGTTCAATAAACACATTTTGATTAATCAATAAATCAGTGGTTTTGCCAGTCATGTTATTGGATATGGTCAATTAGCTGTAGATTATATAGGGGCAGCTAGGTGGTGCTGTAGTGCCAGAAAAGCTCATCTTCCTGAGTTCAAATCTGACTTCAGATAATTATTAGCTGTATGACCCTAGACAAGTCACTTAACTCTGCTTCCAAGTTTTTTTTTTTATTTCAAATGAGCTGGAGAAGGAAATGGCAAGGCACCTGACATCTTTGTTAATAAAAAGGGGTCATAAAGAGTCAGACACAACTGAAACAATTGAACAAATAACACAATCTCATCCCATTTGAGATCCTTCTCCTCTTCCCCTCCAATTCTTTCATCAAAAAATGTTGGTGTAAACCCAGAAAAATATAGGTATCAGTGAGGTAGTGAAAGCAAAGTATAAGTGATGAAGTCTGGCTGCTCCATCATTTTCAGCTCAATATCGGGATCTCTTGGGGAAGGCCCCCAATATAGGTAAATAAATCAGGGCAAATAACTGAGAAGACAAGCAACAGAGATACGTAGCATTGGAAGGCATGGCTGGGTTGTGTTATGGTTTGTCCCCACATCAAGGTCATTCTGGGAAGCCAGGAAGCATTACATCAGCGGACCATAAAAATTTCCAACTCACAAAAAGTTTTCCTTTTAATCCCAGTAGCCAACTCAAGTAATAAATAGTTATGAAACAATTACCCTTGGTATAAACAAGATGAGTTTTTCAAATCACTTTTTTTCACAGTGGATAGAGCAACCGCCCTGGAGTCAGGAGTACCTGAGTTCAAATTTGGCCTCAGACACTTAATAATCACCTAGCTGTGTGGCCTTAGGCAAGCCACTTAACCCCATTTGCCTTTCAAAAACCTAAAAAGTAAATAAATAAGTAAACAAGCAAACAAACAAACAAATAAATGAAAATTAAAAAGATAAAATAAAATCACATTTTTTGCATTATTTTTGTAATTTATAATTTTTGCCATTTTGTTGTCTTTTTCTGATCAAAACAACCACTAGGGAGTTATTCTGAATCAATTCTTTTTCTTTCTATGTGAAACCTCCATCCCCCCCCAACAAAAAACCATATGAACTATCACAATAATGAAAACATATCCTGTAAAATTGTATCTACCACATAGCTGTCAAAGTGATCTTTTTAATACACAATCCATACCTATGGCTCTCCATTACCCTTAGGAACAAATGCAACTGCTTCCATTGGACATCTGAAGTCCATTATAACCTGACACCATTCCTCCTGAACAGTTTTATTACACATTACCAAACCTAACATAATCTTCAACCCCATCTCACTTCCACTTTGGAGATTCTATTAATGTTCAGTTCAGCTACCTTCTAAATGAATTCCCCAGGGTGATTAGAGCCTAAACCTCAAATTATTTTGCATTTACTTTATGCATATTTTTACATCTGCATATATAAATATATATGTGTATATATGTGTCTCTCAGATGTGTGTGTGTGTGTCTATAGAAGGTAAATTCCTTGAGGGTACTACAATTCCATTTTTCCAGCTTCAGGTACTTACCAACTGTGCTATTTGAACAATTTAGTTAATCTCTATTAACTTCAGTTTACTCATCTATAAAATGGGGACATAATTATCACCTACTTCCCAGGGTTGTTGTATCAAATGACAAAACAAATCTAAAGCATTTGCAAACCTTAAAGAGCAATATAAATATGATTATTAATATTATTAAAATCACCATATCAGAAGTTTTAAATATTTTTTAAAACTTCCACAGGATGCCAACAACAATTCTTCCAGACATCATTGGGTCAGTGCCTATATCACTAAATCTTACGCCACACTTGTCTGAGAGCTAGTGGGCACTTTGGCATTAAGGAAAGTCCCATATTGCCTGGGATATGAGGAAATTTTCTGGCTAGATCTCAGAATATTGTTGGCTTTAGAAGATCCTTCCCAAGCATCTTATTAAAGAAACATGGTCTGCTTCAATTTAACTGGCTTTTTTTCTCCTGATTGGTAAATCTCCAATATCTATCTCTGCCAGTTTATAAAAATGCCTTTCTCCAAATCCACAGATCACTAATAATGATGCTCTGCCGAAGATACCTCTAGAATTTTCCAGCAAAATAAAAAAAAAAAAAACCACAACTCCAGGATATTTCAAATCTTTGATTGATATTTTTGGATTCCTCTTTGCTGGGTTATCAGTAATAAAAAGAATTAGGTTACTCATTAGCTTATTTCCCAGAGGAAAATGATATTGGACCACACCAAAATGTTTGGGATACTGGTCCTACCAGATGACTGAATCACGGTTTTCTGCCACATTTAAATAGCTATAAAGAAGGTGTTTTATTGGAACTTTGAACCTCCAGCACTCTCATTTCCCCAAAGGCACACCCAAATAAAAGGACTAGTCTAATCTTCTCAAGGTTTGGAAACAATCCACCCTGGTTTCCAGGATGTTCCCCTCTATAAATTTCTTCGCTGGTCTCTGTCAACCCAGAGGCAGTTAGGTAGCATCATGGATAGAGCACAGGATTCAGACTCAGGAAAATCTGAGTTCAAATCTTGCCTCAGACCTTGGCATTTCCTTTATCTTTTTTTCAAACCTGGTTTCCTCAACAGCAAAATGAAAGAATTGGACTAAATAGCCTTAGATCTCTTCCAGTATTTTTTCCATTGAATTATATTTTCTTGTTATGTGGGGGTGTTGAAGAATGAATGCTACAAAGGAATTTCTCAAAGCACCTAAAAAAATAAAGTGAAATGAATACAACTGGAATTTAACTAACATGCTCCAACAAATTTCTTACAATAAAATGAAGAGGGCCAGCTAGATGGATAGAGCACCAGCCCTAGCACCAGGAGGACCTGAGTTCAAATCCAGCCTTAGACACACACACTTAATACTTACTTAACTGTGTGATCTTGGGCAAGTCACTTAATCCCATTACCTTACAAAAATAATTTTTAAAAATCGGAGTTTGTCAGTAGTCAAATGTGACTTTTTAGGCTTTGGGTGACAAAGCAGTAATATCTAGAGACAAGACTCAAAGCTCTCTGAGTAAAAAAAAGTGAATAGATGGAACCAAATACTACGAAATATAATTATAGTTGCAGAGAACAGCTCAGTTGAACCATATCTGTAATTTGCTACTTCAGTGCACTAAACAATCTGGAAGATGTTCAGATGTTTTCACAGCAAGTGGCACAGGCCCTTTTCTTAAGGCCAAGTCTTGATGTGGCCACAGAATGTGACCACAGCGCAAAGGCTGGGACATTCTGTCTTCTTTCCCAACTAATACTGATCCCCTCTGCTGCTATGAACATATTGCCACGTCCATCTAGAGCTGAGGTCAACTGTACTTCAATTCAGTTGCTTCTACAGAGTCAGATTTAAAATGAGAAGAGTGAGAAGAAACTTTGGAGAAATCATTGAGCTCAACTGTTTTATTTTATAGATTTAAAAAAATAAAAAATAAAAGAATAACCCAAAAAGGAAGCTCAGAAAGGTTAAACAGGAGCAAAGAATTAGTAACTAGCAAGACTAGAATGGAAGCACAAGTTCTCTGACTCTTAGGGGCAGGGTGGTACAGTGGGAAGTATGTTGAAGTTCAATCCAAAGACCTAGTTTCAATCATCACTTCATTACTTAGATATGACCAAGGGCAAGTCACAGCCTGTGGGCCTTGGTTTCTCAACTATAAAATGAGAGGGTTGCTCTAGCAATCTCTAGACCTATATTATCCTGGGACCTTTTTTCCCACTAGACTATATTGACTGTCTATGTTAAAAATAAGTCATTAGCAGCAATTATCTTATACTACATCTTTTTTTTATAGTAGGGGATATGTTTTTATCATTGCAGAATCTGAGATTTTGAAGGGACCTCAATAAATTTCTACTCCAACCAATACTTAACAAACAATCTCTTGCTCCATATACCCAAGAGGTGGGTATCCAGCCTCTGGGGAAGATGTCCAATGAGAGACAAACCCACTCAGGGAGTCTCCTTCACTTTTAAATGGTTGGAAACTTTTCCTGACATCAAACTTAAGTTTGCTCCTTGGCAGCTTCCACCCAGTGCTCCTTGCTCAGCCCCGAAACTACAAACAGAAAAAGGCATAGAATCACCACATTTTCAGAGCTTGATGGGACCTCAGTGACCTGAAAAAGCAATCTTCTCTCCAAGCGATTACCCAGCCTTCCTCTGAAGATGTTCAGTAGCAGGAAACACACTAATTCCTGAGGTAACCAAGTCTACTTTTGGTTAGCTCAAGACATCACTTTTTCTAGTTGAATCTGGGGCATACTTTCTATGCACTTCCTCCCTGAAACAACACCGACAACTTTCACCCTATGCTTCTGAAATTCTTTGGACAGATCTTGAATAAAATTTACCTGAATTCAAATCTGGCCTCAGACAAGTTCTGACTGTGTGACCCTGGGCAAGTCGTTTAACCCTATTTGCCTCAGTTTCCTCATCTGTAAAGTGAACTGGAGTGAAAAATAATAAACCATTGTAGTATCTCTGCCAAGAAAACCTTAAATGAAGTCAAAAAGAGTCAGACATGTGTAAAAGGATTCAACAAAAAACAACTAAAACTTCTGCAAAAAGCTTTTTCCCCAATCCTCAATTTTGGTAGCTTCCTCTGAAATAACCCTATTATCCAGTATAGATTTGGTTTGTAAAAACGTGTTTGCATGCCATTTCACCACACACACACACACACACACACAAACAACCCTCACCATTGAGAATGGTAGAACCAGGGGGTGGCTAGGTGGCGCAATGAATAGAGCACTGGCCCTGGAGTCAGGAGTCACTGAGTTCGAATCCTGCCTCAGACATTTCATAATTACCTAGTTGTGTGGCCTGGGGCAAGCCACTTAATCCCATTTGCCTTAAAAAGAGAGAGAGAGAGAGAGAGAGAGAGAATGGGAGATCCATAAAGACGGGGATTGTTTATGTCTTTCTTGGGATTCTACAGTGGCTATTTAATAAACGCGTGTTGAATTTACATGGAATGTCTAGACTTTGCATAGGTTGCTTGAATGTTTGAGTTCATTTTCTGCACCCTTTTTTATGTGCATAAGTTCTCTGAGGACATTTTTGTCTGTATCCTGAACAATAAGCAAACTGGCACAGGTGCTCATTGAATGTTCTTCTGCTTCTACCCCCAAATCTTCCTTCTCCTCATCCTCTACCCCATGATGTTAAGACTTTCATGGGTCAGCTTATTTTCATCTTCTATCTCTTTCTCTTCTTCCTCCTCCTTTCTTCTTCTCCTTCTTCTTGCTTCTCGCTTCTTCTCCTCCTCCTCCTCCTCCTTCTTTCATCTCCTTCTCCTCCTCTTCACTCTCCTCAGTTTCCTTCTCCCTCTTTCTGCTTCTGCTGTGCACCGCCATACAAGTCTTATTATTTTTATCCCATGTTGTTTCTGCTGCTGTATCTGTTATTATAATTGAAATACTTTAAGGGCAATTATTCATACCCAAACTGAAATGAGAAATTGGGGAATATTTAGCATGCTCGAATGTTGCAGCTTTTATCCATCACTATTAATATCATCTCTCCTTCCAGCACACAGAAATCTTTAACTTTGCACTGGAGAATTTGATTCTTTTGGTTTTATTAACTTGTAGAGTCTTTCCGCAATGAGTCATATCACACTGAGGTCATGTCAGTTGTATTCTGCTATGCAGGATGATGTCTCATCCTGCTCCACTGCAGTGAAAACACAAGGAGAGGAAGAGGAGGAGATAGAAGAAGTGGGGAATTGGGAAGAGGAAGATAAGCTGATCCCCCAAAATCTCAACATTGACAAAATGTCCAAAAATGGTCTGGAAAATGTAGGAAGTCATTTAGGTTTTGGGGCCCCCTGTTTCAGAGAATCCTGGACTTTGGGTCTTTGTCAAGACAGTCTTCCAAATAGGATTAAACAATATAAAGTAAGAGGAAGAAGCTTCTCCTAATCCTGATCCCTGTGTTTTATTGTCTAGAATCTATGTACTCTGGCCCAGAGATTTAGATTTAGCTCTAGATAGGGCCTCTGAAGGACCAGTTGATCCTGCCTCTCATTGTGAAGATGAGAAAACTGAGGCTAGGAGAGATGAAGTGATTTATTCAAGATTACCTAGGTAGTAAGTAAAATAGACTGGACTTGAACTCAGACCCTGTGACTCTAAATTCAGCAAACTTTTCATTCACCGAGAAGAGATGGAATTTATTAAGACAGATCTGCATTTTTTTCTTATTTACCTGATCCAATTAGACAACCCAAAGAGAAGTTGTGAAATCCTATAGCCCTCTGTCCCAGAGTCCTTTCTCTTCATTGATACCATTTCCAACTGGCCATCTGGCTCCAACATATCATTCCTCCTTGATTTTAAATTATTCCCCAACATGCACTCAACATTACAGCCAGAGTAGACATCTGGACTTCTTTCTCCTGCCCAAATTTGACATTATCTCTCACATCCAAACACTAATACACTCTACCCTCTATCAATCCAATGCATTCTATCATCTCCATCTTTTAGAATCATTATCTTCCTTCAAGACTCAGCCCAGGTGCCAATCTCCCTATGAATTCCTTTCTGATCCCCCATCGCCCACTCCCAGCAGTCCCTCCTCAAATATTCTTCACAAATTTGCATGTCATTCTTGCACAAGGGCCATGCTAATCTGTGTATCGTTTCAATTTTGGTATATGTGGTGCTGAAGCACGCTTCTCCAATATGCTTAAACGTCTTCTCTTACTAAGTTCATGGAGGACATTTTATGACCGCACAATAGACTATAAGCTTTTTGAGGACAGGGAGGGATTCTTGTTTTTGTCCGTATGTACAGTCTTACCCAAAGATCTTACCTATAGTATGACACCAGGTGGTAGAGGAGATAAGGACTGCTTTATCTGGAAGACCAGAACTCATCTTCCCGAATTCAAATGTGGCCCCAGACATTTACTACCTTCATGACCCTGGTCAAGTCACCTAATCTTGTGCCCCACTTCCTCATCCCAAAATGAATTAGAAAAGAAAATGGCAAATCACTCCAGTTCATTTACCAAGAAAACCTCAAATGGGGTCACCAAAAGTCAGACATGATGGAAATGACTGAACAGCAATGAAAGCTGCATATGGTGTATTGCATTTCTTTTCTCCAGATTCCACGTCTAGCTCTTTGCCAACTATACCATGCTGCCTCTCAAAAATAAATAAATAAAGCAAAAATTCAAGATCTGCGTTTGTCCATTCCTTGATGTTCTGATAATGTTTTACTGTGTCTTAGTAAATTTAACTACCCTGAGGCATATCTTTATGCCCAGGAATCCAAACATGATTTTATGCTCCAAAAGGTTATCCTCTCCAAAAAAAAGATCACAAATTCATTGAATTCTTAGTCAGATTGCACCTTTAAATTTTTTGAGGTTTTTTTTTTAGTACTGGTTTATTCAAATGGCTTAATCTTTATTTATGAGTAGAAATGTGGCAATGCTCATATATACAGTTCTATGTGCCTAAGAGCCACTTTTTCTTCCAGGTTCCAAATTATTTTTCAAAGATTGAAAATTCTCCCTCTTCTGGCTGACTGCCCAAAAGTTCAGATCAATATTTGCCATCTCTAACAATATCACTGAGCTTGGAAAGTGTGGTCCAAGGCAAAGGTGCTCCTTGTTCTATGAGTGAAATGCAGGGAAGACAAAATTCACTTTTCTATTCAATTAATACAAAATCACAACAGAAGAGAGAGAGAGAGAGAGAGAGAGAGAGAGAGAGAGAGAGAGAGAGAGAGAGAGTTAAAATGCGTGGAAAGAAACATTTATTAAAAAATGTCTTTCTTATTTTTTATTACTTCATATTTTGGCATGTTTGATCCCATAATAATCAACAAGCATTAGCCTATTTTTTCCCTGAAGTACTGATTTCAGATAATAATAATGCTTGTCTTTCATTTTTGAAGATGACTACAACTTCTGACAAGCACATGAATTGGATTTGATTAAAAGGGGGCTGTGCTAAGTCACCAGCCTCACTTTCTTCTCCAGAGTCATCTGGGTCCAGTGGCCAGATATGGATCAGGGTGATTGGAAATGAGGCAATCAGGGTTAAGTGACTTGCCCAAGGGCACATAGTTCCAGTCAAGTGTCTGAAACTGGATTCAAACTCCCATCCTCTTGAATCCAAGTCCAGTACTCTATCAACTGCTCCATCTATCCAACTGCTCCAACTGCCCTGATTTCAAAAGGTGTTTAGAAAGCAAGAGTCCTTCTTTAAATCTGTCTATTGAATAAAAAAAATATATATTCTTATTTTTTTGTCATTTTTGCAAGGCATTGGGGCTAAATGACTTGCCCAAGGTCACACAGGTCACTATTAGGAATCTGAGATCAAATTTGAACTCATGTCCTCCTGACTCCAAGGCCAGTTCTCTATCCATTGTGCCATGCCACCTAGCTGCCCCAGTATCTTCTTATCTTTTATGGCATTTCACCCTAATTACATGAATGTGTATTTCTCAAACCTAAGTAATTACTTTTTTCTTTAAAAAAGACCAATAATATTTGGCAAAAAAAATGATTTTCAAAAAAAATCTAAATTATATTTAGTAAGCCTTCATTTGAAATGTTGGCAACCTTATTTTAACAAGCTGTTGGGTAAATGGGGGGGGCACTGTATGTATATGCTCATATATATTTTCCAGCCAGTCAGTCAATAAACATTTATTAGGCACCTACTATTTTCTAGGAACTGGAATACAAAGAAAGGCAAAAGGCAACCCCTGCCCTCAGTAATGCATATAATCTGAATGTGCAGATATAAAAATGTGACCATGAACATTTTTTTAAATGTGACTATGTATAAATTATATCTATATGTTTTTTCTATATGCCTGAGTTTCATCGGCTACATGTTTTCCTGAAAGTTTGTGTATGTGTGTACATGCATGTATGGTTGTACATATAGTGCAAGCAATGTCTACATGTGTAGACATAATGTATATTTTCTGTATGTGTTCATGTGTGTGCATAGTGTGTGGGTTGTATGCATGCATGCACAATGTGTGTGAGTGGTGTGGGCATATCAAAATAATGTAGTGCACATCTTAAAATACCTGGATAGGAAATAGCACTGGGATTTTCTTGATGTAGGCAACTCCCAAATGAGTCCACTCCCTCTACCAATTGGGGTTGGCACCTACTTTGCCATTTATGGTCTTAGAATGTTGCCAAGGATGCCAAAAGGTTACGTGACTTGCCCAGAGTCATGTCATTATGGGCGTATTTGTGCAAGTCTGAATGAGTACATTATGTGTGTAAATGTGCCCATGTATATGAGTGTGAATCTGTGTGGATATCAAGTCCAGACTGGCAGGGCTTTTGCCATGCTGGCTCTGTTTATGCCAACTCATCGCTGCTGCTTTCCAGAAGAGTCAAATATCTCCTCTGCTCATTTGAAGCACCGAAACATGCCAGAAAACTGACAACCCCAAAAGCTGTGTTTCCTCCACAGCCTCAGACTGCTGAACAACCCAGTTGTTGAATGACATCAGAAGAGGTATGTGATGGCAAATACATACAATCTGCTGCCTTCTGCCACTCATCCCAAAAGAAAATTCCTTTGTGTTCTTTCATTTGACCTATTCACCAAGAGGTTGGACTATGAAAACTTGAAATGTTTCATTCTCTAAAAGTGGAGAGAAAACAGGGTAATAGATGTATTCCACCTATAAAAATGGGTATTTAAAGGACATAGATAAGTTATCAAGATGCTTTATATACACTGTTTTGTTTGAGAAGCAGATTAAACCTGAGAAATAGAAAACAGAGTTAGTCTCATCCCCATTCTATAGATGAGAAAACTGAGATTCCGAGATTCCCTATAGTCACACAGCCAATAAATATTAGAGGGTGAAATTTGAATTTAGGTCTCTATTTACTTCAACTTCAGTGTATTTCCCAAACTCCCTTCCTTTGAGTTCTTAAAATTTATCATCATTATCATCATCAATATTGTTGTTAATATTATTTTTATTATTATAGCTATCATTTAGAAAGCACCTATTATGCAATAAGCACCGGGCTAAGTGCTTTTCAAATATTATCTCATTTGATTCTCACAATAACCCTGGGAATAGAAGCTTTATTGCCCTCATTTTGCAATTGAGAAAACTGAGGCAGACAGAGGCTAAGTGACAAGCCCAGAGTAATACAGTTGGCAAGTGTTTGAGGCTGAATTTAAACTCGCGTCTTCCTGACTCCAAGCCCAATGCTTTATCTACTATGCCACCTTAGATGCAATTTAAAAGAATATTTTCATTTAAGTTCTGAAGATGCTGAGATATGAATAGCATCTAGTATGTCTCCCTAAGGACTATTATGTCATTTCTAAGATTCACAGATTTAGAACCTGAAATGACTTTAGAGATCACTTTTTCTTGTCCTCTCTTCAATTGAAGCATAACAAATTACAATGCTTTTCCCAAGCTCATACGTTTACTATTGCAGTAGTCAGTATTTGAACTCAGATTCAGGATCCCCTGTCCCCTACACCATGTTTCAGCTATGTACAGCCTGACCACACCCAGATCAGTTTATTTTAAATCAGATTAGCAAAACTAGAGATAGTTGCGGGGGCTGAAGATGACAGAGGATGGCTAGACAGAAGTCTTATTAAGGGAGACCTGCTTTTTTTTTTAATAGTGGTAATCACCAACAAGGTGGGTAAACCTGAATCCTGTCTGACATTACCAAATACATAAAAATGTGTTTGTGCTTCTGCTGGCAAATGTAACCTCCCAGCCCAGCACAAGTACCTAGGAATAAATGAGTATTTATAATTTCCTAAGTTCTACTCTGACCACCAACTAACTGAGAGTTTACATTAAAAGAGGTTGGAGGTTGGACTCCAATCCTGAATGTATCTGAACGGTGTTAGTAGATCTGAAAGTTTCCTCCCAGTTTTGAGACTTTCACTATCTCCCTTGGAATAAGAGAAAACAGTTGGGAAAATAAAAAACCAGTCTCCAAGAGAGATAAAGGCAGGAGACACAGAGACAGACTAAGATACAAAGATACATAGAAATACAGAAGCACATGAACAGACAGAAAACAGATAGAGAGACAGAAAGAAGGAGAGAGGAGAGAGACATCAGGGACAAAAAGAAAGAGAATGAGAAGAGAGAGAGAGAGAGAGAGAGAGAGAGAGAGAGAGAGATATTCATTTGATTTAATTCCACTTTATTACATTACCATCAGCATAAAAGCAGAAGTCACCCAACGTCACACCCTAAAATGTATGAAATGGAAATTAGGAAAATGTCATTGCTACTCATCTGTTCCTATGACTAAGAAAATCTCTCTAGAACATCTGCTTGCTATCAACCCAGGAGGCTTCCCATGGCCACATTTAATAGTATACAAAGAACAATAAACATTCACGAGGGTCTGGCTGACCCTATGTCCCCATAAACTCCCAATTTTATTTCATCTTTCTGAAACACCCACTTGAATGGATGCCCAAAGAAATCTTACTTCTTTTGTGTTGCAGAAAATCTCAATGTATGATACTTCAAAGAAAATGTCTAATAAGGCAGTGAGGTATGGTAGGAAGAACTTTGACTCTGAAACCAGAGAAGATGGGTTCAGATTTCAGCTCAGTCACTTAGTATCTGTGCATCCTTAAACATTCACTCATTCATTTATTTATTTGGGTTTTTCCCTTCCTTCCTTCCTTCATTCATTAGGGCAATACTATTGGATTTGGAGTCAGAAAACTAGAGTTTAAATTCAGACTTATTTTTCCCCTGGGTGATAATGGTAAGAAACTTCCCTTCTCAAGAACAATTTTCCATCTGTAAAATGGGAGGATTGCCCTAGATGTTTACTTTTTACTTTAAATCTTAATATGAGAGGCACACCAGAGTTATCCACCACACAATTGTGCATGGTTTACAATACTCTAAAATGCAACCTGAACATGCAAGTAGGAAATATTTAACAGAATAAATAAAATATAATAAAACGTGGATAATATTAATATGTGGTTTTTAAAGTCAACAATGAAACCTGTGAAGATCTATTTTCTAGCTGAATGTATACTGTGTTCACCTCACCTCACCCAAACTCTTTTGTGACATGGAGGTTGCTGTGTTGCTGTTGTTCAGTTGTTTCAGGCACGTCCAACTCTTTGTGACCCCATTTGGAGTTTTCTTGATGGCCAAGATACTGGAGTAGTTTGTCATTTTCTTCTTATTTTACAGAAAATGAGGCAAACAGAGTTAAGTGACTTGTCCAGGGTCATACAGCTAGGAGCTGTCTAAAGCTGGATTTGAACTCAGAAAGATGGAGTCTTCTGGATTCAGGACCAGCACTCTATTCTCTGCTCCTCCTCCCTTCCCCCATATAGAGATTTTTATACCTTAATTACCTTTTTTATAGGGTTATTTGAGAATTAAATGAGACAATTTATTTAAAGACTTTTGCAAACTTCAAAGCACTATTTAAATGACAACTGTGGCTTTGATGGTTGGTAATGATGGTGGTGATTCCATGTTTAATTGGATACAGACTTCTAATGTCATATCACCCTGCCACATAAGGTGAGAAGTTAGTCCCACTGCCGTGAACCAAACTGCTATGGGTTAAGATCAACAGGTGCTACATAAGAACCCAGGGTACCGACAGAGGAAAAGAGGTGGATCTAAAGTCAAGTACAAACTGGTGTGAGTGAGAGGAAAATCACTAGATAACTAGGGTTTATGCGTTGCCCAAGTTTTGTATGTAGTGCAGTGAAAAGAGTCCTGGAACTGAGGTGATAAGACTTGGGTTCAAATCCTATCTCTGACACTGATTACCTATTAGACCTTAGGCAAATCATGTCACTTGATCTGTAAAATAAGGTTTTGCATGAAATAACCTCTAAGGACTCCTTCAGTTCTAAATCTATGATCCTTTGATCTAAGCCCAGTCACTAGGACTTGGGCATATCCAAAACTCAGCAATAATAATTAAGAAGATTTCTGGATTTTCAAATGGAAGACACCTCAAAGATAATCTAGGTGAAGCCTTCACTTTACATATGAAGATGCTGAGGCCCAGGGAGATGACATGACTTATTCAAAGTCACACAGGTAGTACGTGGCAAAGCTAGTATTCCAATCCAGGGCTTCTGATTTCAAATTGAGTATCCTTTATACTATGCCTGTTATTTTAGTTGTATTGTTTTTTGACTCATATAGGTCTTGGCCTTCCCAAACGTCTTCTTTCTTAAAAGGGAAATCCAATTGTGTGCTGGAACAATGCCAGGGACAGATTTTAGAATGGTAAATTTGAGAAATTATTATATAAAGGAAAGTATGGAGGGGAATTAACACGATTCAGGGTCTGTTCCTGGTGCTGATCCATTTGGACTGGGGGAACTACAAGAAATCTCATGTTTCCAATAATGGACAAAGTTTGATAGATACAATAACTAGATGTGGTATCACCCTTCCAGTAAGTTTTTGTAATCTTTGTAATCATTACAAGAGCATAGCCAGACGTGGAAGGCTCAAGGATTATTAAAACTAGATGTTTCTCTCTCTCTCTCTCTCTCTCTCTCTCTCTCTCTCTCTCTCTCTCTCTCTCTCTCTCACACACACACACACGCACACACACACACACACATTATTATGAAAATATTAGAGCATTAGTCTGAGTGCTGATGAAACAGGCAGACTCAACCTCAGATTCAGGCAATTTAGTCTCTTTCTGTTTTATATCTGATCCCTTTCTCATTGAAATTTGCAGATAAAATTTGTCCCTTTTTTCTTTTTAAGAAACCTGTGTATTTTGCATTTGTCAGAACCCTTTCAAAACACACACACAAACATACACACACACATAAACATACACACACACACACACACACACACACATTTATCTGGGTCCATCCTGGAACTGACTTCTGTTTTGAACAGTCTCACAGAAGGAGGATGCTATGATGCTGATTAATTGCATTGCAACCAATCTTCAGGTCTGTGGATGAATCCTAAAGCTCTTAGGTGTTAGATCCTTCTAAGATTAGAGCTGAGGGTGGAGTGGAAGGCATTTCAACATTGAATATAAAGGCATAAAACTAACAACACACATAGTCAAGAAGAAGATGCCTAGATGCAAGTATGTGTCCCTTATTTTAAATGTTCTTATGCTAAATTTCAGAGATACCCAAACTGAAGAAGTTGGGAACTAATTTGTTTTATATAATGCATTGCATAAGTAAGTGTCATATTTTAGGAATGTTCACATAAGACTATATCTGTTGAGGGCACCGCCAACCTCCCAGTCACTCAGGCTGGAAACCTTAGAGTCACCTTGAACTCTTCTGTCTTCCTGCCATACCCCTCCCATATACCATTTCTTCATGATACTACTTTTAGGACTACTCTTGCTTCCTCTTCTCTTCATTTGCATAGCCAGGACACCAAGTCCACCCCTTCAGTTACAATATAAATAAAATGCAAAAGAATGATTCAAAAACAATATACAAAGCCTAACTGATCTCGCTTCCCCTCTCCAGTCTATGATCCACAGATTTGTCAAAATTAACTTCCTAAGGCATAGGTCTTCTTTGTCGATTCCCTTATTCAAAAAATCCTCAAGGTCTCCCAATAGTTCCAAGATTTCATCAGTGTAACTATTCCAAGCAGTGACAAAGATCCTAACCTATCCCTGCCTGCTAATCTTGTGAAACTCCTTTCTATGTCTTCTTCATCAAGATATTAAATCTTCTCTCATTCTCATGACATTTCGTGGATAATAGTACATCAGATATCCTGCTTGCCAATTACAAAGGCCGTGGTATTTGAGTCTCTCTACCATCTCTCTCTAATTCATCTTTTAATCTTATATTCTTACCCCCCCATCTTGCCCTTCATCCAATCTATTGGCCGAATACTAACTGTGATCCAAACACATACCATGTCCTTGTCTGTACTTCTTATAATATTTCTTTGAGATCATGCACTCTGATTCCCCTAAAAGTCTTTCTTTCCTTAATTTTTCCTAAATTTCCTAGACCCGTTCTTTATTCCCATCACTTTTGTCCTTGTCTTATACTTACATGAGCATATATAACAGGACTCACTAACAGAGTTTTAAGTTCTCCTTGAAGATTAGAAATACATATATATCTGCACATATGCATTTTCCATTCTCAGTAGCTGGCACTATGCATTGCATAAAGAAGGTGTTTTAGACATGCTTGTGGGGGATTTTGCTAAATCATGTGTGATATGTGAATGAATAACTAGAGAAGTATGATACTATTGCTCAACCCTTAACTATAGTAGAATGCTTAGCAAAAGAAATCTACACATATGGAAAATTAAATCCCCCAAGGAAAGGGATCAGGGGAAATTTATGAGGGTAATTAGAACAAAAAATTAAGAAAAAGATCGTGTGTTTGGGAATAGCACACTGCTAATTGTTTACTATGATGTCCAACCAATTATGGGACTGGTCACTATCAATTTTCCACTTAGTTCATTGAAGCAATATTTTTTTTTCTCTAAGGACACATTTTAATAAGCTTCATAACTACAGATGGGAGGAGAGAAAATTAGACATGAGCTTGTGTGAACAAAAAACCTAAAGCTTTTAGTGTATCGAGTTAACAAAGATGTCATGGAAACCACCAAAAAATGCCTTATTAGACTTTATTAGGAGATAGTGCTCAGTGATTGGGAGGAGTTAAACTTATCAAATATACAAAGACTCGGGTTGAGTCTTAGATGTCTCACTTTAGGAAGAACATTGAAAAGGTTGGCAGCATGGAAGTAGGTCATGAACCTGGAGATCATGTCATATAATCATCTCATGAAAGAAGTGGATGTTTTAGTCTGGAGAAGACTTGGGTGGAATGGGGGAGGAGGGGGGGTGGAGTGAAAGATTCTTCCTTGCCTTCGCTTTCCTACCAAAGAAATCTAATTTGTTTTTCATCAATATAATAAAAAAGGGGTTTTTTTTTTTTAGTAGATTGAGCAATGGACTTAGAATCAGAAAGACCTAGGTTCACATTCCCTCTAAATCACATCATAGGGTATTCCTCAGGATTGTGACTTCTCCCTCTATACTACTTCACTTGATGATCTCATCAGTTCCCATAAATGACCATGTTTATGCTAATAATTCTCAAGCCTTTCCTTCTCCAATCTTTCTACTGACATCCAACCTCCCCTTTCCAACTGCCTTTCAGAAATCTTGAATTGGATGTCCAGTAGAATTGTGAAACTCAAAATGTCCAAAATAGAACTCATTTTCTTTAATTCTAAACTCCCCTCTTGCCTTCCTTATTACTCTAGAGGGAAAGGCCATCCTCCCAAATTCCCCAGAGGAAGAAACAAACAAACAAACACAAAGAAGCAAAGGAGGAAGGAAGGAAGGAAGGAAGGAAGGAAGGAAGGAAGGAAGGAAGGAAGAAGAAAGAGGGAGAGAAAGAGAAAAAGGAAAAGTTTATTAAAAGAAAAAGGATACAAAAGTTGCTTAGTCCTGCCTCTTTTTGAAATAATTTATATCACACATTGTAAACTGAGATAATGTTGGGCTGTACTCAATGACCTAGAATACTATCTGAGGTTATTGACTCTAATCAGGCATGAGTATTGGATTGAAGTTATTGACATCCTGCATGGTTTCAAAGTGCATTGTGATATTAGATACTGTGCTGCCCCAGACAACAGCAAAAGATAAGACTGTGAGATTAAGCATGCTTTATAATTCTGATAGAATTATGAAAGGTCATTTCATCTAACTCCTGACAGAAGTCTGATCCTTCTCTAGGCCATAGCTGATAGCTAGTCATTCGACCTCTGCTCAAACACATCCCAAGTGGGGAGCTCACTACCTAATGAGGTAACTCAACACTGAATGAATTTCTGCTTTAACCCCCATACCCTTACAGCCCAATTCTAAACAAAGATTTTTAATTAATTTAATAAAATTATTTTTATATTATTTTCCCCTATAAAAATAGAAGCTCTTTGAGGGCAAAGATTATGTTTGCCTTTCTTTATATTTTCAGTTCTCAGTAGAGCCTGGTACCATTAAGTACTTTCATAAATGTTTATTGATTAGTTTGTTACTGGAAATCGGGTGGTACAATCAACAGAATACTGAATTTGGAGGAAAGAAGACTCAAGGTCAAATCCTGACTCAGACACTTACCAGTTTGATAATTCCAGGCAAATTTCTTATCTCTGTGAATCTCACAGGGTTTGTTGGGAGGATCAAATAAGAAAATTTGCATTGCATACCTTAAATTGCTCCCTGTAACTATGACATTGTCCCTCTTAGTAATAACAAGATGAAACTTTGGTAATCAAATGCTTTTGAGGTGGGGGGAAAGGGAAGAGAATAAGCATACAAACATTATTTCATCCATCCTCACAGCAAGCCTTGCAGGTAGGTGCCATTGTTATCTTTATTTTATAGTTGAGGAAACTGAAGCAAACAGAGTTGTTAAAGTGACTTGCTTAGAATCACACAGTGTCAAAGGCTTTTTGAACTTTGACTCAGCACTTTGGATACTGTGCTACCCAATTGCCTCAATAATGGACCAGATCTAATCTGAGAGGATCAGACAAATACCATAAATATGAATAGTACTTTCAAGGTTCCAGTCACCCCAACACAAATAAAAAGATAAGTTTCTTGAGATCCAAGGTTTATGGAAGGACAGCTCAGGGAACTGGAAGGGCTCTCTCACCCAGGAATAAAGAGAGCCTCTAGCTCACTCCATTGAAAGAGTTCTTCTGTACCCGTGTCTGTTTTCCAGTCTCTTGACATAACTCACCATCACCCTGTACAGTCTCCTGTTTCTTTAGAACTGGGTTGGGGGCAGCTAGGTGGCACAGTGGATAGAGCACCAGCCCCGGAATCAGGAGAATCTGAGTTCAAATCCAGCCTCAGACACTTAATGATTACCTAGTTGTGTGACCTTGGACGGCAAGCCACTTAACCTCATTGCCTTGCAAAAAGAAAAGAAAGAAAGAAAGAAAATTATGACAATTTAAAAAAGAAAAAAAAACTAAATGGGTCATATTGACTGGGTAATTGTGAGGCAGAAATGGTAGAAAATTTCACTGTCCTGTAAGAATGGTGAATATGATGTCTACAAAGAAGCGTGAGAAGGCTTCTTTGAACTAATTCAAAAACAAAGTACATAAGGACAACCAAGAAAATAATAAACACAATGACTGAGACAAAGGCAGTGGAAAACAATTCATAATGAAATTGAATTGAAACTTAATGCTTTTAAGTTCTAATGACCAAGCTAAACTTCAAAGAAGCAGTGAAGAATGGCAATTTACCCAGATCTTAACAGAAGTGGAGAGATATCGGTAAGGAATATTGTATACAAAGTCAGACTTTTTCCATATGTTGGCTAATTTTGCTGAACGGGAATCATAAATTTAGAATTGGAAAAGAGATTAGAGAAGATGTACTTTAACCTCCTTATTTGACAATTGAGAAAACTAAGACTTAGAATCAAAGTGACTTGTGAAAGGTCACAAAAAAATGAATGGCAGAAATCAAAATCTCTTGACCAAATTCCAATGGTCTTCCTTCCATTGCTCCCTAAATCTATGCTGGGGGTCTTTTAATCTCTTTATTTATTCATCATAAGGGATGACTTTCTGGTGCTGTAAAGGAATGCAATACAATGGGGAATTCGGGTGCTACAAAAACAAAATATCCCAAATTTTATTTTTTTTTAAAGAGAAAAGTTTTTAAAAGAATAAATGGGCCAAGGTAATGATTACCAGTATTAGACCTGGCTCTGGTACCTTTTTTTCCTTATAAGAACACTAGGGAAAAATTAGGAAGTTGCCCTCAATGATTCAGTGGTCCTGTCATTACTATGCCTTTTACCCAGAGTCTACTCTTAATGTTTCTCCATTCAATAGGGTTATAAGAACCTATGTGTTCTAGGCCATCATAATGAGGAAAAGTTATAGCCATTTTCATAAGCTGAAGATTCATAAGCTTCAGAGAGCTGAAAGGGACTTTAGAAGTCATCTTCTCCAGTCCATTCATTTTATAAATGAGAAAACTGTAACCTGAGGCCGGGAGGTGAAGTGACTTTTCTAGTGTTCAGTTATTTCAGACTATCCCTGACTTCTTTTAGGGTTTTCTTGACAGAGATAATGGAATAGCTTGATATTTCTTTCTCCAGCTCATTTTACAGATAAGAAAATTGAGGCAAAGAGGATAAAGTGACTTTCCCCGGGATCTGAGGCCAGATTTAAACTCAGAAATATGAATTTTCCTGACTCTAGACAGCACTCTATCTACTGTATCATCCAGTTGCCCTTTAAGCGGCTTACCCAAGGTCATCTAGGTAATAAGTATCAAAAGCAGAATTTGAACCAAGGTCCTCTAACTTCAGAGACAATACTCTTTGTACTGCATTTCACTGTGAAGGAAGAAAATGAATCTTCCTGGTAAAAAGTCCAAAAGATCCATATCCAGCCCTCTTCCCAGTACATAAATTTATCTCATTTATGTTTCCACAAAGGAAACTATCTACTTCCTGAAAACAGATTTCCATAGAGCTCATTCTCCCTTCACTCTGGCTATAATTCAACCAACTAAATGATCAATAGATATTTATTAAGTTGCTACTATGCATTAGGCACTAAACAAAGAGATGGGGAAATGAAGGAGCTCATATTTTAAAGGAAGAGATATGAAGTTTATATAAAAATAAATAAAATACAAGTATAAAGCTTATCTGTGGTATGAAAGAGGGCCCCAGACCACCCACTTGGTGGGGGGGAGGTATTCCCAGCCTAGCCATCAGTTCACATGTTGATAACTAGAAGAATAAGACTCAGGAATCAAATCTTTTAGTCACAGAAACTCTTGAAAAAACTTAAATTGTCTCTGAATAAGAGAAAGGCTTCTTGCAGAAGCTGGTGATGAGCTGCATTTGAAAGAAGGAGACCCTTTTGCCTTATTAGACCATTTCTTCCCCCTTTTTTTAAGCACCTATTTTTTTTATACTCTACTTTCCTAGTTTGCCCTTTCTCTTGTGGCCAAGGATGGGCAGCAATCCTCGACCACTGCTACCATCTCGCTGGCTCTGACACCATTTCAGTTTTGGATGACTATTCCTATAATTGCATCTCAACATTGGATTTGGAGCATAGTAATAGCTATTAGATATGAGTAAATACAGGCAAAGGAGTAGCAAATGGTCTTTTATTGGGAAACAGCCCTGGCTAGAAACCCATTCTCTTGTCCTCTACACTGGGCCTGAACTGCTTCTAGACCATCCAGAGAGCACTTAGGCTTAATTTCATTATATAAAAGAGTCAAGGCAAATTTCAATTAGCAATAGTCGTGCCTTGGATAAAGCCCATTGGTTTTGATAGTGCTACTACTCAAAGCTCTGGTCAAAGCATGTTTGTGAAGCTTCAACATTTGCCCTTTGAAAGCATTGACTAACTTGATACCAGGACTATCAAAATGGATTGGGGGGCAGGCCCATAATGACAGCAAATAGGGAGAGACAGAATTCCAGGGTCTGGGGTCCTGAGTTGTACTTGGCTAAGCTAATCAGGGGGTTGCAGAATATAGCTGTAATAAGGTGAGATTCCAAGCCTAGTTCAGAAATGGAGTGGGTCTGAGTCCCCATGCTGATTAGTGATATTGGATGCAAGAGTAGCCTCTACACTTCTGGTCTGAATGAGACAGGGAGAGACTTACATGGAAAGAAGGAAGGAAGGAAGGAAGGAAGGAAGGAAGGAAGGAAGGAAGGAAGGAAGGAAGGAAGGAAGGAAGGAAGGAAGGAAGAAAGAAAGAAAGAAAGAAAGAAAGAAAGAAAGAAAGAAAGAAAGAAAGAAAGAAAGAAAGAAAGAAAGAAAGAAAGAAAGAAAAGAAAGAAAGAACAGAAAGAAAAGAAAGAACAGAAAGAAAGAAAGAGTGGACAGAAAGAGAGGACAGAAAGAAAGAAAGAAAGAAAGAAAGAGAGGACAGAAAGAAAGAGGAAGGAAGAAAGGAAGGAAGGAAGGGAGGGAGGGAGGAGAGAAAGAGAGCGAGAGAAAGAAAGAGAGAGATGGAGAAGTAGAGAAAGACTGAGAGAGAGAGAGGATAGATAATAGATAAGAGAGATATCAGAGATAGAGTGTATCAAGGATTCTATCGAGTGCTTTATTTTCATCAGTTTTTTTGAGTCTATGGGTGATTGAATATGGAGAACTTAGTCCTAGGAATCAACAAGATAAAGGTTCCAAACATTCCACAGACAACCCCATGAAGAGAGATTTCCCATCCACTCTACCTTTCATTCTACAGAATAAGTGGAGGTCCCCCCACTCTCTGACTGACACTGAGAAGCTCTCTAGGCCTGTGGCTGTCATATAGAAGGCCTCACAAGTCCTCTTTCATACATGTATGGATGAGCTGTGTGTATACATGGCAACCAGTTCCCCCCAGTTAGGACTTGTGGACCATGTGTGTGTGGGGAGGGGTATTCCCAGCCTAGCCATCAGTTCACATGTGATAACTAGAAGAATAGGACTCAGGAATCAAATCTTTTGGTCACAGAAACTCTTGAAAAAAAATTAGTTTTCTCTGAATAAAAATAAAAGCAAATCGCTCAACCAGCACAGTCCATGTCTTATAAAAGGAGTCATATACTTTGCTTACAGAAAATAAAATCATTTTCATTACCAAATATAAGGGCTAAGGCTCATGGAGCTTTGCAAAATTCTGTGACTTTATATAGAGATGAAAAACCTATTTAAAGCCTGCCAGGCAGTGTGTTTTAAATGAGTCAGCTTTCCAATGTAAATGGAGTAGCCTATCATTGAGAAGCATAAAATTTTAGAGCTTAAAAGGTCCTTAAAAAAACATCTAATCCATTCCTTTCATTTTACAAATGAGGAAACCAAGACCTACAGAGGGACATGATTTGCCCAAGGTCACACAACTGGCTAATGGCAGAGAGCCAGGACAATGGTCCAGGCCCACCACATTCTAGCTGGTATTCTCTTCTCAAACCCAGACTAGTTTTTGTTTCACCATGTGCCTTCCCTTGAGAATGAGCTCACGTTATAGCTCATAATGTTATAGTGGATAGAGTAATGGGCTTGGAAGTCAGGAAGACCTGGGTTTGAATCCTATCTTGGGCACTTTAAGTACTCTCAGTCTCAGTTTCATCATCTGTAAAATAGGAATAATGATATCACCTAATAGAGCTGTTGGAGATTGAAATCAATTAATCAATATATGTAAAAATACCTTCCCAAGCTTGTTATTAAAGACTAGCTACTTTCATCATTATTGTTGGTCCCCCTTCCTTTACTATGTATTTGGTTTTCCATTTCATGTTCAAAACTATAAAATGAAACCAAGTTCAGCTGGACCTACCTCATTTTTCTTGGTAATAAAATTGAATCCAGGGCACATCTGTAGAGGGTCCAAAGGATTTAATTCACTTTTCGGTGAGTTTGGAGGAAAATGTCTCATGTTCTATCCACACCATCATGCTGAATAAATAGAAAACATGGCAATGACATTTATCGCAAATTTTCTAGAAATTGAAATTTCAGTAAATTATTCATCAAATGGATCTTTAAGCTCAGGTTTTGTTTCAATAGTCATTCTTGGGGTGACTTAGGTCCTGGGGAATATATAAAATTTAGGTTAACTAGTATCCTTGACCTAATGGAGTTCGTAGATGGATCATGGCAGTTCATAGACGTAGAGCTAGAAAGAAATTGGAAGTCATCCAGTCCAACATCTTCTTTCTATTAATGAGGAAACAGAGTCTCATAGAAGTAAATTAATTTGCTCAGATTCTAGGTAGCAAAGCTTAGTCCCCTACTCTAAATATTTAGCCCAGATTTGTATAAGACAAATCATTTATTTAATTGCTCTGTGCTCTAGGCAACCTTTTTTTGTAGGGAAATATAGTCCCACAGGTGGCACAGTGGATAGAGAGTGGATATACCTACATAGATACACACAAAAATACCTAGATGATTCTTATACTTTAATAACATCAAGAATGCTTTCAAATGTATTACTAGAGGTTTATTCCAGGATTATGCACAGTATTTTGAATTTCAATAAGATCTGAATGGATCAGTTTTCATTTCTTAGAACCATTAGATTTAGAGTTGGATAGAACTCTAAAGTAAAACTAATGTGACCTCTTGGACAGCTAGGTGGTACAGGGAATAGAGCACTAGATTTGCAATCAGGAAGACTCATCATGACTTCAAATCTAGCCTCAGACACTTAACTTTGCTTGCTTTTTTATCTGTAAAATGATATGTGGAAGGAAATGACAAATTATTCCAGTATCTTTGCCAAGAAATTCTCAAATGGGGTCACAAAGAATTAGACGCAACTGGAATGACCCAACCAACACGGCAGATACGTGAAATAAGCATTAGAGAGGGCCAGAGTGCTATGTGAAGTTTCAGGTAAGATAAGTCCTGGGCTCTCATACCTTTATGAGCAAAAGCATCATGGATTGTCGATGTAAGAAGCTGCCTTATAGATCATGCCATCCAATCTGATGATTTGACCAAAGATGCGAAGTCCCAAGTCACACAGTAAATGGAGTCAAGGTCTTCTGGCTGCATTTCCACCATACTTTGCCTATGACTTTGCATAAAACATAGAATCCCCAGATGACTTTAATGATTATATAAAAGTTCCTAAGTTACCTAAAAGGCATCAAATATGATGGGGGAGGGGAGGTGAAGAAGGGGGGGAAGAAATAATGATAGGCTTTAGGTGTTATGTATGCCTTCTCCTGTTTGCAGCCACGATTATCCCTTCCATTCGTTCACATGTCATTTTATAATCTGGCAGCAATGATTATTCCTAATTACATAGAGGAAAGTAAATTATAATATGTGTTTAATAAAAATAGTTGATCATTTGGATAGAACTTTAAATGGTTAATCACATCAAATCATATGGGGGAGGTGGGAGAATAATATTAAAAACAACATATTTTTCCCTCTGCCTCAAAACTTAATCTGAAGGTGAGGAGTTCTGGATCACAGCTTTAGAGCAGGAAGGAAAAAAAGTCTTAGAACTATGGCTAAATGTCTCATCAGGATCATTCCTTTTTAATAATGAGGGTCTTCTTTCATATAACCGCTTCCTCTCCTCCTATATGAATTTGTGATTGATCTCATCAGTTTGAGAATGCCCTGTTATAGAAGCTCCATCCCCAGATGTAGTGTTGCAATTTCTCTATAATTTATAGTCATTAAGAGTTCATTAGAAGCACTGAGGATTTAGTGGTTCACAATTATATAGCTAACAGGTAACAAAGGCAGAATTGGAACCCTGATCTTCCTGGCTCCAAGGCTATTCCTTTATCTGCTATACCAAGCATCCTGGGAAAATATTTTGCTCCTTCCCCCCACCCCACCCCCCAATACTCAATTTGGGGCAGTTAACCTCTTCATTATGATGAAACTAAATTCAATAGTGTATCCCTAATCTTAGGACCTTCCTGCTGAGACTACCGCCACAGCTGTTTGCATGTTTATAACCCCTATCAGAATGGGAACTCCTTGAGACAAGGACTGCATTTGCTTTGGTTTAGTTTTTTTAGGGGGGGATCGGTGTCCCCAATTATGTGTCCCGTGCTTATCACAGTGTTTGACAGAGTTTAAGAAATGTTAGTTGAAACTCTAAGGCACCATTCACACCTTTCAGATTGACTTATATTACTAAAAAAGGAAAAACTGGGACACTAATGCATTGTTGGTGGAGTTGTGAATGGATCCAACCATTCTGGAGGAGCAATTTGGAATTGTGCCTAAAGGGCAATAAATCTGTTGCATATCCTTTGATTCAGGCATACCACTACTAGCAGTGATATCTCAAAGAGATTACAAGAAAGGGTAAAAACCCTTTTATGTACGGCAGGTTATTTTTTGTACTGGCAAAGAATTTGAAATTCAGGGGATGCCCATCAATTGAGGAATGGCTGAAAAAAATGTAGCATATAAATGTGATAGAATACTATTGTTCCATAAGAAATCACCCAATTGCCTCAATAATGGACAGATCTAATCTGAGAGGATCAGACAAATACCATAAATATGAATAGTACTTTCAAGGTTCCAGTCACCCCAACACAAATAAAAAGATAAGTTTCTTGAGATCCAAGGTTTATGGAAGGACAGCTCAGGGAACTGGAAGGGCTCTCTCACCCAGGAATAAAGAGAGCCTCTAGCTCACTCCATTGAAAGAGTTCTTCTGTACCCGTGTCTGTTTTCCAGTCTCTTGACATAACTCACCATCACCCTGTACAGTCTCCTGTTTCTTTAGAACTGGGTTGGGGGCAGCTAGGTGGCACAGTGGATAGAGCACCAGCCCCAGAATCAGGAGAATCTGAGTTCAAATCCAGCCTCAGACACTTAATGATTACCTAGTTGTGTGACCTTGGACGGCAAGCCACTTAACCTCATTGCCTTGCAAAAAGAAAAGAAAGAAAGAAAATTATGACAATTTAAAAAAGAAAAAAAAACTAAATGGGTCATATTGACTGGGTAATTGTGAGGCAGAAAATGGTAGAAAATTTCACTGTCCTGTAAGAATGGTGAATATGATGTCTACAAAGAAGCGTGAGGAAGGCTTCTTTGAACTAATTCAAAAACAAAGTACATAAGGACAACCAAGAAAATAATAAACACAATGACTGAGACAAAGGCAGTAGAAAACAATTCGTAATGAAATTGAATTGAAACTTAATGCTTTTAAGTTCTAATGACCAAGCTAAACTTCAAAGAAGCAGTGAAGAATGGCAATTTACCCAGATCTTGACAGAAGTGGAGAGATATCGGTAAGGAATACTGCATACAAAGTCAGACTTTTTCCATATGTTGGCTAATTTTGCTGAACGGAATCATAAATTTACAATTGGAAAAGACATTAGAGAAGATGTACTTTAACCTCCTTATTTGACAATTGAGAAAACTAAGACTTAGAATCAAAGTGACTTGTGAAAGGTCACAAAAAAATGAATGGCAGAAATCAAAATCTCTTGACCAAATTCCAATGGTCCACCTTCCATTGCTCCCTAAATCTATCCTGGGGGTCTTTTAATCTCTTTATTTATTCATCATAAGGGATGACTTTCTGGTGCTGTAAAGGAATGCAATACAATGGGGAATTCGGGTGCTACAAAAACAAAATATCACAAATTTTATTTTTTTTAAAGAGAAAAGTTTTTAAAAGAATAAATGGGCCAAGGTAATGATTACCCAGTATTAGACCTGGCTCTGGTACCTTTTTTTCCTTATAAGAACACTAGGGAAAAATTAGGAAGTTGCCCTCAATGATTCAGTGGTCATTACTGTCATTACTATGCCTTTTACCCAGAGTCTACTCTTAATGTTTCTCCATTCAATAGGGTTATAAGAACCTATGTGTTCTAGGCCATCATAATGAGGAAAAGTTATAGCCATTTTCATAAGCTGAAGATTCATAAGCTTCAGAGAGCTGAAAGGGACTTTAGAAGTCATCTTCTCCAGTCCATTCATTTTATAAATGAGAAAACTGTAACCTGAGGCCGGGAGGTGAAGTGACTTTTCTAGTGTTCAGTTATTTCAGACTATCCCTGACTTCTTTTAGGGTTTTCTTGACAGAGATAATGGAATAGCTTGATATTTCTTTCTCCAGCTCATTTTACAGATAAGAAAATTGAGGCAAAGAGGATAAAGTGACTTTCCCCGGGATCTGAGGCCAGATTTAAACTCAGAAATATGAATTTTTCACTGACTCTAGACAGCACTCTATCTACTGTATCATCCAGTTGC
This sequence comes from Macrotis lagotis, assembly GCF_037893015.1. Classification (NCBI taxonomy): domain Eukaryota; kingdom Metazoa; phylum Chordata; class Mammalia; order Peramelemorphia; family Peramelidae; genus Macrotis; species Macrotis lagotis. Next base: position 307,631,211 of record NC_133659.1, on the reverse strand, counting down.
CCTTTAAGCGGCTTACCCAAGGTTATCTAGGTAATAAGTATCAAAAGCAGAATTTGAACCAAGGTCCTCTAACTTCAGAGACAATACTCTTTGTACTGCATTTTCACTGTGAAGGAAGAAAATGAATCTTCCTGGTAAAAAGTCCAAAAGATCCATATCCAGCCCTCCTTCCCAGTACATAAATTTATCTCATTTATGTTTCCACAAAGGAAACTATCTACTTCCTGAAAACAGATTTCCATAGAGCTCATTCTCCCTTCACTCTGGCTATAATTCAAACCAACTAAATGATCAATAGATATTTATTAAGTTGCTACTATGCATTAGGCACTAAACAAAGAGATGGGGAAATGAAGGAGCTCATATTTTAAAGGAAGAGATATGAAGTTTATATAAAAATAAATAAAATACAAGTATAAAGCTTATCTGTGGTATGAAAGAGGGCCCTAGACCACCCACTTGGTGTGGGGGGGGCGGTATTCCCAGCCTAGCCATCAGTTCACATGTTGATAACTAGAAGAATAAGACTCAGGAATCAAATCTTTTAGTCACAGAAACTCTTGAAAAAACTTAAATTGTCTCTGAATAAGAGAAAGGCTTCTTGCAGAAGCTGGTGATGAGCTGCATTTGAAAGAAGGAGACCCTTTTGCCTTATTAGACCATTTCTTCCCCCTTTTTTTAAGCACCTATTTTTTTTATACTCTACTTTTCCTAGTTTGCCCTTTCTCTTGTGGCCAAGGATGGGCAGCAATCCTCGACCACTGCTACCATCTCACTGGCTCTGACACCATTTCAGTTTTGGATGACTATTCCTATAATTGCATCTCAACATTGGATTTGGAGCATAGTAATAGCTATTAGATATGAGTAAATACAGGCAAAGGAGTAGCAAATGGTCTTTTATTGGGAAACAGCCCTGGCTAGAAACCCATTCTCTTGTCTTCTACACTGGGCCTGAACTGCTTCTAGACCATCCAGAGAGCACTTAGGCTTAATTTCATTATATAAAAGAGTCAAGGCAAATTTCAATTAGCAATAGTCGCGCCTTGGATAAAGCCCATTGGTTTTGATAGTGCTACTACTCAAAAGCTCTGGTCAAAGCATGTTTGTGAAGCTTCAACATTTGCCCTTTGAAAGCATTGGACTAACTTGATACCAGGACTATCAAAATGGATTGGGGGGCAGGCCCATAATGACAGCAAATAGGGAGAGACAGAATTCCAGGGTCTGGGGTCCTGAGTTGTACTTGGCTAAGCTAATCAGGGGGTTGCAGAATATAGCTGTAATAAGGTGAGATTCCAAGCCTAGTTCAGAAATGGAGTGGGTCTGAGTCCCCATGCTGATTAGTGATATTGGATGCAAGAGTAGCCTCTACACTTCTGGTCTGAATGAGACAGGGAGAGACTTAAATGGAAAGAAGGAAGGAAGGAAGGAAGGAAGGAAGGAAAGGAAGTGAAGGAAGGAAGGAAGGAAGGAAGGAAGGAAGGAAGGAAGGAAGGAAAAAGAAAGAAAGAAAGAAAGAAAGAAAGAAAGAAAGAAAGAAAGAAAGAAAGAAAGAAAGAAAAGAAAGAACAGAAAGAACAGAAAGAAAAGAAAGAACAGAAAGAAAAGAAAGAACAGAAAGAAAGGACAGAAAGAAAGAGAGGACAGAAAGAAAGAGGAAGGAAGAAAGGAAGGAAGGAAGGGAGGGAGGGAGGAGAGAAAGAGAGCGAGAGAAAGAAAGAGAGAGATGGAGAAGTAGAGAAAGACTGAGAGAGAGAGGATAGATAATAGATAAGAGAGATATCAGAGATAGAGTGTATCAAGGATTCTATCGAGTGCTTTATTTTCATCAGTTTTTTTGAGTCTATGGGTGATTGAATATGGAGAACTTAGTCCTAGGAATCAGCAAGATAAAGGTTCCAAACATTCCACAGACAACCCCATGAAGAGAGATTTCCCATCCACTCTACCTTTCATTCTACAGAATAAGTGGAGGTCCCCCCCCACTCTCTGACTGACACTGAGAAGCTCTCTAGGCCTGTGGCTGTCATATAGAAGGTCTCACAAGTCCTCTTTCATACATGTATGGATGAGCTGTGTGTATACATGGCAACCAGTTCCCCCCAGTTTAGGACTTGTGGACCATGTGTGTGTGGGGAGGGGTATTCCCAGCCTAGCCATAGTTCACATGTGATAACTAGAAGAATAGGACTCAGGAATCAAATCTTTTGGTCACAGAAACTCTTGAAAAAAAATTAGTTTTCTCTGAATAAAAATAAAAGCAAATCGCTCAACCAGCACAGTCCATGTCTTATAAAAGGAGTCATATACTTTGCTTACAGAAAATAAAATCATTTTCATTACCAAATATAAGGGCTAAGGCTCATGGAGCTTTGCAAAATTCTGTGACTTTATATAGAGATTGAAAAAACCTATTTAAAGCCTGCCAGGCAGTGTGTTTTAAATGAGTCAGCTTTCCAATGTAAATGGAGTAGCCTATCATTGAGAAGCATAAAATTTTAGAGCTTAAAAGGTCCTTAAAAAACATCTAATCCATTCCCTTTCATTTTACAAATGAGGAAACCAAGACCTACAGAGGGACATGATTTGCCCAAGGTCACACAACTGGCTAATGGCAGAGAGCCAGGACAATGGTCCAGGCCCACCACATTCTAGCTGGTATTCTCTTCTCTAAGCCAGACTAGTTTTTGTTTCACCATGTGCCTTCCCCTTGAGAATGAGCTCACGTTATAGCTCATAATGTCATAGTGGATAGAGTAATGGGCTTGGAAGTCAGGAAGACCTGGGTTTGAGGACTCACTAATGGAGTTTTAAGTTCTCCTTGAAGATTAGAAATACATATATATCTGCACATATGCATTTTCCATTCTCAGTAGCTGGCACTATGCATTGCATAAAGAAGGTGTTTTAGACATGCTTGTGGGGGATTTTGCTAAATCATGTGTGATATGTGAATGAATAACTAGAGAAGTATGATACTATTGCTCAACCCTTAACTATAGTAGAATGCTTAGCAAAAGAAATCTACACATATGGAAAATTAAATCCCCCAAGGAAAGGGATCAGGGGAAATTTATGAGGGTAATTAGAACAAAAAATTAAGAAAAAGATCGTGTGTTTGGGAATAGCACACTGCTAATTGTTTACTATGATGTCCAACCAATTATGGGACTGGTCACTATCAATTTTCCACTTAGTTCATTGAAGCAATATTTTTTTTTTCTCTAAGGACACATTTTAATAAGCTTCATAACTACAGATGGGAGGAGAGAAAATTAGACATGAGCTTGTGTGAACAAAAAACCTAAAGCTTTTAGTGTATCGAGTTAACAAAGATGTCATGGAAACCACCAAAAAATGCCTTATTAGACTTTATTAGGAGATAGTGCTCAGTGATTGGGAGGAGTTAAACTTATCAAATATACAAAGACTCGGGTTGAGTCTTAGATGTCTCACTTTAGGAAGAACATTGAAAAGGTTGGCAGCATGGAAGTAGGTCATGAACCTGGAGATCATGTCATATAATCATCTCATGAAAGAAGTGGATGTTTTAGTCTGGAGAAGACTTGGGTGGAATGGGGGAGGAGGGGGGGTGGAGTGAAAGATTCTTCCTTGCCTTCGCTTTCCTACCAAAGAAATCTAATTTGTTTTTCATCAATATAATAAAAAAAAAGGGGGGGGTTTTTAGTAGATTGAGCAATGGACTTAGAATCAGAAAGACCTAGGTTCACATTCCCTCTAAATCACATCATAGGGTATTCCTCAGGATTGTGACTTCTCCCTCTATACTACTTCACTTGATGATCTCATCAGTTCCAATAAATGACCATGTTTATGCTAATAATTCTCAAGCCTTTCCTTCTCCAATCTTTCTACTGACATCCAACCTCCCCTTTCCAACTGCCTTTCAGAAATCTTGAATTGGATGTCCAGTAGAATTGTGAAACTCAAAATGTCCAAAATAGAACTCATTTTCTTTGATTCTAAACTCCCCTCTTGCCTTCCTTATTACTCTAGAGAGAAAGACCATCCTCCCAAATTCCCCAGAGGAAGAAACAAACAAACAAACACAAAGAAGCAAAGGAGGAAGGAAGGAAGGAAGGAAGGAAGGAAGGAAGGAAGGAAGGAAGGAAGGAAGGAAGGAAGGAAGGAAGGAAGGAAGGAAGGAAGGAAGAAGAAAGAGGGAGAGAAAGAGAAAAAGGAAAAGTTTATTAAAAGAAAAAGGATACAAAAGTTGCTTAGTCCTGCCTCTTTTTGAAATAATTTATATCACACATTGTAAACTGAGATAATGTTGGGCTGTACTCAATGACCTAGAATACTATCTGAGGTTATTGACTCTAATTAGGCATGAGTATTGGATTGAAGTTATTGACATCCTGCATGGTTTCAAAGTGCATTGTGATATTAGATACTGTGCTGCCCCAGACAACAGCAAAAGATAAGACTGTGAGATTAAGCATGCTTTATAATTCTGATAGAATTATGAAAGGTCATTTCATCTAACTCCTGACAGAAGTCTGATCCTTCTCTAGGCCATAGCTGATAGCTAGTCATTCGACCTCTGCTCAAACACATCCCAAGTGGGGAACTCACTACCTAATGAGGTAACTCAACACTGAATGAATTTCTGCTTTAACCCCCATACCCTTACAGCCCAATTCTAAACAAAGATTTTTAATTAATTTAATAAAATTATTTTTATATTATTTTCCCCTATAAAAATAGAAGCTCTTTGAGGGCAAAGATTATGTTTGCCTTTCTTTATATTTTCAGTTCTCAGTAGAGCCTGGTACCATTAAGTACTTTCATAAATGTTTATTGATTAGTTTGTTACTGGAAATCGGGTGGTACAATCAACAGAATACTGAATTTGGAGGAAAGAAGACTCAAGGTCAAATCCTGACTCAGACACTTACCAGTTTGATAATTCCAGGCAAATTTCTTATCTCTGTGAATCTCACAGGGTTTGTTGGGAGGATCAAATAAGAAAATTTGCATTGCATACCTTAAATTGCTCCCTGTAACTATGACATTGTCCCTCTTAGTAATAACAAGATGAAACTTTGGTAATCAAATACTTTTGAGGTGGGGGGAAAGGGAAGAGAATAAGCATACAAACATTATTTCATCCATCCTCACAGCAAGACTTGCAGGTAGGTGCCATTGTTATCTTTATTTTATAGTTGAGGAAACTGAAGCAAACAGAGTTGTTAAAGTGACTTGCTTAGAATCACACAGTGTCAAAGGCTTTTTGAACTTTGACTCAGCACTTTGGATACTGTGCTACCCAATTGCCTCAATAATGGACCAGATCTAATCTGAGAGGATCAGACAAATACCATAAATATGAATAGTACTTTCAAGGTTCCAGTCACCCCAACACAAATAAAAAGATAAGTTTCTTGAGATCCAAGGTTTATGGAAGGACAGCTCAGGGAACTGGAAGGGCTCTCTCACCCAGGAATAAAGAGAGCCTCTAGCTCACTCCATTGAAAGAGTTCTTCTGTACCCGTGTCTGTTTTCCAGTCTCTTGACATAACTCACCATCACCCTGTACAGTCTCCTGTTTCTTTAGAACTGGGTTGGGGGCAGCTAGGTGGCACAGTGGATAGAGCACCAGCCCCAGAATCAGGAGAATCTGAGTTCAAATCCAGCCTCAGACACTTAATGATTACCTAGTTGTGTGACCTTGGACGGCAAGCCACTTAACCTCATTGCCTTGCAAAAAGAAAAGAAAGAAAGAAAATTATGACAATTTAAAAAAGAAAAAAAAAACTAAATGGGTCATATTGACTGGGTAATTGTGAGGCAGAAATGGTAGAAAATTTCACTGTCCTGTAAGAATGGTGAATATGATGTCTACAAAGAAGCGTGAGAAGGCTTCTTTGAACTAATTCAAAAACAAAGTACATAAGGACAACCAAGAAAATAATAAACACAATGACTGAGACAAAGGCAGTAGAAAACAATTCGTAATGAAATTGAATTGAAACTTAATGCTTTTAAGTTCTAATGACCAAGCTAAACTTCAAAGAAGCAGTGAAGAATGGCAATTTACCCAGATCTTGACAGAAGTGGAGAGATATCGGTAAGGAATACTGCATACAAAGTCAGACTTTTTCCATATGTTGGCTAATTTTGCTGAACGGGAATCATAAATTTACAATTGGAAAAGACATTAGAGAAGATGTACTTTAACCTCCTTATTTGACAATTGAGAAAACTAAGACTTAGAATCAAAGTGACTTGTGAAAGGTCACAAAAAAATGAATGGCAGAAATCAAAATCTCTTGACCAAATTCCAATGGTCCACCTTCCATTGCTCCCTAAATCTATCCTGGGGGTCTTTTAATCTCTTTATTTATTCATCATAAGGGATGACTTTCTGGTGCTGTAAAGGAATGCAATACAATGGGGAATTCGGGTGCTACAAAAACAAAATATCACAAATTTTATTTTTTTTAAAGAGAAAAGTTTTTAAAAGAATAAATGGGCCAAGGTAATGATTACCAGTATTAGACCTGGCTCTGGTACCTTTTTTTCCTTATAAGAACACTAGGGAAAAATTAGGAAGTTGCCCTCAATGATTCAGTGGTCATTACTGTCATTACTATGCCTTTTACCCAGAGTCTACTCTTAATGTTTCTCCATTCAATAGGGTTATAAGAACCTATGTGTTCTAGGCCATCATAATGAGGAAAAGTTATAGCCATTTTCATAAGCTGAAGATTCATAAGCTTCAGAGAGCTGAAAGGGACTTTAGAAGTCATCTTCTCCAGTCCATTCATTTTATAAATGAGAAAACTGTAACCTGAGGCCGGGAGGTGAAGTGACTTTTCTAGTGTTCAGTTATTTCAGACTATCCCTGACTTCTTTTAGGGTTTTCTTGACAGAGATAATGGAATAGCTTGATATTTCTTTCTCCAGCTCATTTTACAGATAAGAAAATTGAGGCAAAGAGGATAAAGTGACTTTCCCCGGGATCTGAGGCCAGATTTAAACTCAGAAATATGAATTTTCCTGACTCTAGACAGCACTCTATCTACTGTATCATCCAGTTGCCCTTTAAGCGGCTTACCCAAGGTTATCTAGGTAATAAGTATCAAAAGCAGAATTTGAACCAAGGTCCTCTAACTTCAGAGACAATACTCTTTGTACTGCATTTCACTGTGAAGGAAGAAAATGAATCTTCCTGGTAAAAAGTCCAAAAGATCCATATCCAGCCCTCTTCCCAGTACATAAATTTATCTCATTTATGTTTCCACAAAGGAAACTATCTACTTCCTGAAAACAGATTTCCATAGAGCTCATTCTCCCTTCACTCTGGCTATAATTCAACCAACTAAATGATCAATAGATATTTATTAAGTTGCTACTATGCATTAGGCACTAAACAAAGAGATGGGGAAATGAAGGAGCTCATATTTTAAAGGAAGAGATATGAAGTTTATATAAAAATAAATAAAATACAAGTATAAAGCTTATCTGTGGTATGAAAGAGGGCCCTAGACCACCCACTTGGTGTGGGGGGGGGCGGTATTCCCAGCCTAGCCATCAGTTCACATGTTGATAACTAGAAGAATAAGACTCAGGAATCAAATCTTTTAGTCACAGAAACTCTTGAAAAAACTTAAATTGTCTCTGAATAAGAGAAAGGCTTCTTGCAGAAGCTGGTGATGAGCTGCATTTGAAAGAAGGAGACCCTTTTGCCTTATTAGACCATTTCTTCCCCCTTTTTTTAAGCACCTATTTTTTTTATACTCTACTTTCCTAGTTTGCCCTTTCTCTTGTGGCCAAGGATGGGCAGCAATCCTCGACCACTGCTACCATCTCACTGGCTCTGACACCATTTCAGTTTTGGATGACTATTCCTATAATTGCATCTCAACATTGGATTTGGAGCATAGTAATAGCTATTAGATATGAGTAAATACAGGCAAAGGAGTAGCAAATGGTCTTTTATTGGGAAACAGCCCTGGCTAGAAACCCATTCTCTTGTCTTCTACACTGGGCCTGAACTGCTTCTAGACCATCCAGAGAGCACTTAGGCTTAATTTCATTATATAAAAGAGTCAAGGCAAATTTCAATTAGCAATAGTCGCGCCTTGGATAAAGCCCATTGGTTTTGATAGTGCTACTACTCAAAGCTCTGGTCAAAGCATGTTTGTGAAGCTTCAACATTTGCCCTTTGAAAGCATTGACTAACTTGATACCAGGACTATCAAAATGGATTGGGGGGCAGGCCCATAATGACAGCAAATAGGGAGAGACAGAATTCCAGGGTCTGGGGTCCTGAGTTGTACTTGGCTAAGCTAATCAGGGGGTTGCAGAATATAGCTGTAATAAGGTGAGATTCCAAGCCTAGTTCAGAAATGGAGTGGGTCTGAGTCCCCATGCTGATTAGTGATATTGGATGCAAGAGTAGCCTCTACACTTCTGGTCTGAATGAGACAGGGAGAGACTTAAATGGAAAGAAGGAAGGAAGGAAGGAAGGAAGGAAGGAAGGAAGGAAGGAAGGAAGGAAGGAAGGAAGGAAGGAAGGAAGGAAGGAAGAAAGAAAGAAAGAAAGAAAGAAAGAAAGAAAGAAAGAAAGAAAGAAAGAAAGAAAGAAAGAAAAGAAAGAACAGAAAGAACAGAAAGAAAAGAAAGAACAGAAAGAAAAGAAAGAACAGAAAGAAAGGACAGAAAGAAAGAGAGGACAGAAAGAAAGAGGAAGGAAGAAAGGAAGGAAGGAAGGGAGGGAGGGAGGAGAGAAAGAGAGCGAGAGAAAGAAAGAGAGAGATGGAGAAGTAGAGAAAGACTGAGAGAGAGAGGATAGATAATAGATAAGAGAGATATCAGAGATAGAGTGTATCAAGGATTCTATCGAGTGCTTTATTTTCATCAGTTTTTTTGAGTCTATGGGTGATTGAATATGGAGAACTTAGTCCTAGGAATCAGCAAGATAAAGGTTCCAAACATTCCACAGACAACCCCATGAAGAGAGATTTCCCATCCACTCTACCTTTCATTCTACAGAATAAGTGGAGGTCCCCCCCACTCTCTGACTGACACTGAGAAGCTCTCTAGGCCTGTGGCTGTCATATAGAAGGTCTCACAAGTCCTCTTTCATACATGTATGGATGAGCTGTGTGTATACATGGCAACCAGTTCCCCCCAGTTAGGACTTGTGGACCATGTGTGTGTGGGGAGGGGTATTCCCAGCCTAGCCATCAGTTCACATGTGATAACTAGAAGAATAGGACTCAGGAATCAAATCTTTTGGTCACAGAAACTCTTGAAAAAAAATTAGTTTTCTCTGAATAAAAATAAAAGCAAATCGCTCAACCAGCACAGTCCATGTCTTATAAAAGGAGTCATATACTTTGCTTACAGAAAATAAAATCATTTTCATTACCAAATATAAGGGCTAAGGCTCATGGAGCTTTGCAAAATTCTGTGACTTTATATAGAGATGAAAAACCTATTTAAAGCCTGCCAGGCAGTGTGTTTTAAATGAGTCAGCTTTCCAATGTAAATGGAGTAGCCTATCATTGAGAAGCATAAAATTTTAGAGCTTAAAAGGTCCTTAAAAAACATCTAATCCATTCCTTTCATTTTACAAATGAGGAAACCAAGACCTACAGAGGGACATGATTTGCCCAAGGTCACACAACTGGCTAATGGCAGAGAGCCAGGACAATGGTCCAGGCCCACCACATTCTAGCTGGTATTCTCTTCTCTAAGCCAGACTAGTTTTTGTTTCACCATGTGCCTTCCCTTGAGAATGAGCTCACGTTATAGCTCATAATGTCATAGTGGATAGAGTAATGGGCTTGGAAGTCAGGAAGACCTGGGTTTGAATCCTATCTTGGGCACTTTAAGTACTCTCAGTCTCAGTTTCATCATCTGTAAAATAGGAATAATGGTATCACCTAATAGAGCTGTTGGAGATTGAAATCAATTAATCAATATATGTAAAATACCTTCCCAAGCTTGTTATTAAAAACTAGCTACTTTCATCATTATTGTTGGTCCCCCTTCCTTTGCTATGTATTTGGTTTTCCATTTCATGTTCAAAACTATAAAATGAAACCAAGTTCAGCTGGACCTACCTCATTTTTCTTGGTAATAAAATTGAATCCAGGGCACATCTGTAGAGGGTCCAAAGGATTTAATTCACTTTTCGGTGAGTTTGGGGGAAAATGTCTCATGTTCTATCCACACCATCATGCTGAATAAATAGAAAACATGGCAATGACATTTATCGCAAATTTTCTAGAAATTGAAATTTCAGTAAATTATTCATCCAATGGATCTTTAACTAAGCTCAGGTTTTGCTTCAATAGTCATTCTTGGGGTGACTTAGGTCCTGGGGAATATATAAAATTTAGGTTAACTAGTATCCTTGACCTAATGGAGTTCGTAGATGGATCATGGCAGTTCATAGACGTAGAGCTAGAAAGAAATTGGAAGTCATCCAGTCCAACATCTTCTTTCTATTAATGAGGAAACAGAGTCTCATAGAAGTAAAGTAATTTGCTCAGATTCTAGGTAGCAAAGCTTAGTCCCCTACTCTAAATATTTAGCCCAGATTTGTATAAGACAAATCATTTATTTAATTGCTCTGTGCTCTAGGCAACTTTTTTTGTAGGGAAATATAGTCCACAGGTGGCACAGTGGATAGAGAGTGGATATACCTACATAGATACACACAAAAATACCTAGATGATTCTTATACTTTAATAACATCAAGAATGCTTTCAAATGTATTACTAGAGGTTTATTCCAGGATTATGCACAGTATTTTGAATTTCAATAAGATCTGAATGGATCAGTTTTCATTTCTTAGAACCATTAGATTTAGAGTTGGATAGAACTCTAAATTAAAGTAAAACTAATGTAACCTCTTGGACAGCTAGGTGGTACAGGGAATAGAGCACTAGATTTGCAATCAGGAAGACTCATCATGACTTCAAATCTAGCCTCAGACACTTAACTTTGCTTGCTTTTTTATCTGTAAAATGATATGGGGAAGGAAATGACAAATTATTCCAGTATCTTTGCCAAGAAATTCTCAAATGGGGTCACAAAGAGTTAGACGCAACTGGAATGACCCAACCAACACGGCAGATACGTGAAATAAGCATTAGAGAGGGCCAGAGTGCTATGTGAAGTTTCAGGTAAGATAAGTCCTGGGCTCTCATACCTTAATGAGCAAAAGCATCATGGATTGTCGATGTAAGAAGCCGCCTTATAGATCATGCCATCCAATCTGATGATTTGACCAAAGATGCGAAGTCCCAAGTCACACAGTAAATGGAGTCAAGGTCTTCTGGCTGCATTTCCACCATACTTTGCCTATGACTTTGCATAAAACATAGAATCCCCAGATGACTTTAATGATTATATAAAAGTTCTAAGTTACCTAAAAGGCATCAAATATGATGGGGGAGGGGAGGTGAAGAAGGGGGGGAAGAAATAATGATAGGCTTTAGGTGTTATGTATGCCTTCTCCTGTTTGCAGCCACGATTATCCCTTCCATTCGTTGACATGTCATTTTATAATCTGGCAGCAATGATTATTCCTAATTACATAGAGGAAAGTAAATTATAATATGTGTTTAATAAAAATAGTTGATCATTTGGATAGAACTTTAAATGGTTAATCACATCAAATCATATGGGGGAGGTGGGAGAATAATATTAAAAACAACATCTTTTTCCCTCTGCCTCAAAACTTAATCTGAAGGTGAGGAGTTCTGGATCACAGCTTTAGAGCAGGAAGGAAAAAAGTCTTAGAACTATGGCTAAATGTCTCATCAGGATCATTCCTTTTTAATAATGAGGGTCTTCTTTCATATAACCACTTCCTCTCCTCCTATATGAATTTGTGATTGATCTCATCAGTTTGAGAATGCCCTGGTATAGAAGCTCCATCCCCAGATGTAGTGTTGCAATTTCTCTATAATTTATAGTCATTAAGAGTTCATTAGAAGCACTGAGGATTTAGTGATTCACAATTATATAGCTAACAGGTAACAAAGGCAGAATTGGAACCCTGATCTTCCTGGCTCCAAGGCTATTCCTTTATCTGCTATAACAAGCATCCTGGGAAAATATTTTGCTCCTTCCCCCCCACCCCCCAATACTCAATTTGGGGCAGTTAACCTCTTCATTATGATGAAACTAAATTCAATAGTATATCCCTAATCTTAGGACCTTCCTGCTGAGACTACCGCCACAGCTGTTTGCGTGTTTATAACCCCTATCAGAATGGGAACTCCTTGAGACAAGGACTGCATTTGCTTTGGTTTAATTTTTTTTTAGGGGGGGGGGTCGGTGTCCCCAATTATGTGTCCCGTGCTTATCACAGTGTTTGACAGAGTTTAAGAAATGTTAGTTGAAACTCTAAGGCACCATTCACACCTTTCAGATTGACTTATATTACTAAAAAAGGAAAAACTGGGACACTAATGCATTGTTGGTGGAGTTGTGAATGGATCCAACCATTCTGGAGAGCAATTTGGAATTGTGCCTAAAGGGCAATAAATCTGTTGCATATCCTTTGATTCAGGCATACCACTACTAGCAGTGATCTCTCAAAGAGATTACAAGAAAGGGTAAAAACCCTTTTATGTATGGCAGAGTTTTTTTTTGTACTGGCAAAGAATTTGAAATTCAGGGGATGCCCATCAATTGAGGAATGGCTGAAAAAAATGTAGCATATAAATGTGATAGAATACTATTGTTCCATAAGAAATCATGAGCAGGCAGATTTTAAGAAAAACCTAAAAAGACTTTTATGAATTGATGCTGAGTGAAGTGAGCAGAACCAGTAATACATTGTACACATTAACAGCCACATTGGGTGATGATCAACTATGATGGACTTGTTTAATGCAGTAGTTCTGTAAGTAAAGACAATCCTAAAGAACTCGTGGTGGAAAATGTCATCCACAACCAGAGAAGGAACAACTGAATCTAAATGCAGACCAAAGGATACTATTTTCAATTTTTAAAATTTGTTTCATGTTTTACCGTTTTCCCTCATATTTTTTCTTTTTATTCTGATTCTTCTTTTACAATATAATTAATATGGAAATGTTTAACATAGTTATACATGTGTAGCCTATATTAGACTGCTCTCTGTCAGAAGGAGGGGGAGGGAACGGGAGAGAGGAGGAAAATGTGAAACTTCAAACCTTACAAAAAACGATTGTTTAAAACTATCTTTGCTTGTAGCTGGAAAATAAATTAATTAATTAAAAAAAAAAAAAGAAATGCTGCTTGACTAACTGATCCTTTGCCTCAGATCACAAACCTGTGGATAAATAAACTGGCATTTCAACATACTTTGACTCCAAGGGTTTATTACTTCTGTCTATCACTTTTCATCTGAAACATTTACAGAAAGAAAACAAAGTCCCAAGAGGTTCCCAGGTTTATATTTTAGTTCCTGCCCTTTTTGTATGTATAGGATCTAAAGATAATAGGTATCTTTGTCAGTCATTTCAGTTGTTTCATACATTTTGTGGCCCCATTTGGAGTTTTCTTGGCAAACATACTAGAATGGTTGCTATTTCCTTCTCCAACTCATTTTTATAGATGAGGAAACTGAGGCAAAAAGCTTAAGGGATTTGCCCAGGGTCACACAGCTAGTAAGCGTCTGAGGTCAGATTTGACCTCAGGTCTTTCCTGACTCCTACCTCAGCATGCTATGGATGCTCCACTTTTAATTTTACAAATGCAGCCTAAAGTGGTCGAGATGAGTCTTCATACAGGTCTGGTGCCCGATCCACGGCTGCTGTTGTTTGTCCTTCGTTCTCAAAGAAGGGAGGTGATGGCATGACAGGCGTGACTTGGGGAGTTGTACTAGGTTGCTGGCCCCACTTTCTCCTCCAGAGTCCTATGTGTTCGGTGAGAACTGATATGGAACTGGAGGTGGCCCTGGATGGGAAGTAATCAGGGTTAGGTTACTTGCCCAAGGTCACACAGCTAGTAAGTGTCTGAGACCAGATTTGAACTCCTGTCCTCCTGACTCCAGGGTCACTGCCCTATCTGCTGCATCACTTAGTTATCTGCCCAAGTATCTCCTCCAGGCGAACCTCTTCATTTTACAATCGGAGAAACTGAGGCTCGGAAGATTAGTGACTTGCTCAAAGTCACACGGATGGCAAGGAGTGCCTATGTCATCAATAGATAGGCAAGGCCTGAAAAAGGAAGCAGAGAGGTATCCTGAGGAGAGCCAGCTTTGACTCAGATCCAGACATCTGTACAACCTTGGGAGTGATCCTCACTTTCCCCATCCATGCTGTAAGCAATGCTCTCAGATGTCTCTGCCGCCTCTAAGACCTGAGAGGGTGAGAGGGTGTGGACCTGGATTTGTAGCTGGAGTTCTCTCACCCAGGAGCTGGTGCCAGGGCTGCCACCCTGCTTAGACAGAAAGCTGAGGCTGCAGTGTGGCCTTCAGAACCCACCCACTCGGTTTGCAACAGTCCTGATCCTTATGTGTGCAGGCACACACTCACACACATGCATGCACATCACATACACACATTCACTCTCACACATAGACACACTCACAGACATGCCCCCATTCCTACTTACATACTCTCACACATTTACACAGACACACTCACAAACCCAGACCCATTCATAATTACATACTTACACAGACATACTCACACACATACACCCATTCATGCTTATACACACTCAGAGACTCAAATGCACACACACTTTCACATTCACACAAACTCACACTCACACAATATACCCATTCATACTTACATACTTACACACATACTCACATACATACACCCATTCATACTTATACACACTCAGAGACTCACAAACATACTCACACACATACACATTCACACTCACACACTCACTCATACAAACTCACACTCACACAATACACCCATTCATACTTACACACTTATACACATACTCACAAACATACACCCATTCATACTTATACACACTCAGAGACTCACAAACACACTCACACACATACACATTCACACTCACTCATACAAACTCACACTCACACAATACACCCATTCATACTTAAACAAATACTCACAAACATACACCCAATCATACTTATACACACTGAGACTCACACACTCACACACATACACATTCACACTCACACACTCATATAAACGCACACTCACACAATACACCCATTCATACTTACACACTTATACACATACTCACAAACATACACCCATTCATACTTATACACACTCAGAGACTCACAAACACACTCACACACATTCACTCACACAAACTCATACTTACACACACATATTCAATTGAACACTCACACTTTCACACAAACACTCACAAACATAGACCCATTCATAATTACAGATTTACACACATATACTCACATGCATACACCCATTCATACTTATATACAGAGACTCACAAACATGCTCACACTCACACACACATTTTTGCATTCATACACATTCACTCACACACATACTCACTTAAACACTCATACTTTCATACACACATACTCACATACATATACCCAGTCATACTTATACACACTCAGAGACTCACACACACAGTCACACACACTTTCACACTCTCACAACACATTCACACAAACACACTCACATTCATACAAATACATACTTAAACACACATTCACACATACACAAACACTCACACACATACACACACTCAGAGACTCACAAGCACACACTCACACACACATGTTCATATTCTCACACACACATTCACACACAAATTCACTCACACAAACACATACTCACTTAGACACTCATATATTCACATACACAAACATACTCATACATATGCACTCTTTCATCCTTATACACACTCAGACTCCCAAGCACACACTCATGCACACATATACCCATTCATAGACTCACACACTCACACACATCCACATCCACACACAAACACACTCACACACATACACGCACACATCCAAGCCCCCTCACCACCCATTCCTCTCCCTCAGTGGGAATGGCACATCCAGGCAGTTAAATCAATGACAGATTTCTCCTTCATTGTCAGGAGCACACATAAAAGGAGTCACTTGGCCCGGAAGAGTGGGTATGGGGCTATTTACAAAGCGAGCTTGGATCTCAGAGCTCACCAAGTAAATGTCAGGACTATTAATAGCTTAAGAGGAATTCAAAGAAAAGAGAAGGGGGAAAACCTGGCTGTCACACACACACATCTGTGAACCCTCAAAATACTCTGAGATCAGTGTGAGTCCACTTATTATCACACTGTACCGTCTCTTGCCCTAGCAGACATTTTCCCCAAAGGCTCGTGATCTTGCTCCAAAGAAAATATCAGCAATTCCATCGATGAACAAGATTTCTTGATAAGAAAGAAAGTATTGGAATGAGAAAGCTCAGGAGAACACTCTATGTCTGAATCACTATGAGCACAGAAGTGGACGAGGGAACGGTGGGAGCAGGGAATGGGCAGGTTGTTCACAGCCATCACATAGAGCTGCACTTTTTTAGAAACAGTTCAGTATAATGGATGGGGGAGGCCTGAAAATCTGGGGTCAAATCCTTCCTCTGACACCAGCTGTGTGACCCTGGGCAAGTCCCTTCACTCTACCAAGCTTCAGTATCTGTAAAATGAGATTATCGTCTTCCATTGTACCATGTTACCTCTCAAAGGCTACCTGACTCAATGGGTAGAGGATCAGGTAATTTCCAATCCAGTCTCAAATATTTACTTGCTGTGTGACCCTAGGCAAGTCACTTAACCTTGGCCTCAGTTTCCTCCACTGTAAAATAAGGTTAATAAAAAAAAGCCTCTGTCTTGCAAGTTCAAATGAGATAACATTTATAAAAAAAAAAATGTTTTTCAGAATGCCTGGCAAAAAGTAGGCACAATATATTAAAACGTATTCCCTTACCCCATTCTATAAAGATTACCTCTATGTGATGTCTGTAAAAGAGATTCCCACAGAGAAGGAACTCATATGAGTCTATAGATGTAGTTAATGTCTAAATTTGGATTTAAAATAGATCTTTTTCACTCTATGGCCATCATGTAAGTTAACCACTCTGCATCATTATGATGCTTATAGGTTAAGGCATTTCCATGCAACTCAGAGATGCTAGTGCTTCTTGGATCTAGTCATCTCCTATGAGGGAACTTAAAGTGGATGTGGGCAGGGCTCTCATCATTATTGTACTAAGTGCCATCTTGCAAATGTGTTCATTGGGTTAGAGATAAAACTCTCAAAAGGACATTCCAGAACATGTTGTACTGTCTGGGAAACCATGAATTGCCCAAGGTCACAGGCAATAAGTAGCCAGCAGGAGGTAGCTAGGTGGTGCAGTGGATAGAGCACTGGTCCTGGAATCAGGAGGACCTGAGTTCAAATCAGACCTCAGATGCTTAATACCTAGCTGTGTGACCTTGGGAAAGTCACTTAACCCCACTGTCTTGCAAAAATCAAAATAGTAATAAGTAACCATCAGAACTTGACTTCAAGTTCAGAGCTCTTTCTATTGGGTCATGTTGCATTGGGGTATAACAGAAAGTTTGAATTTAGAATTGGAGAACTGAGATTCAAATCCTTACTACTGACTTCCTGGGTGACCTTCAACCAACCATTTCACCTCTTTGGGTCCTGGTATTCTCAACTCCAAAATGAAAGAGGTATGCTCAGTGGCCCCTGGTTCCCCTTTCAGCTCTTGTTCTTATTACATTAGAAACAAGAGAAATCTGGCAACGACCCCTCCTGCTTAGCTTTCAGCAGTTATGAGTAAGGCAGTGAAATTAATTTATTTTAACTTTATACCCAAGAAGCATATGTTTTCTTTTCTGCGTGATTAATACAATACTGGATTCCCCCTGGGGAAAGAGGTCTTTTTATAGACTCTATGAAGAGACTACCCAGTTTCCCTAGATTTCTGCATCCTTCTTCCAGAGCCCACTTAATTGTTAATCCTGTAGTGTTTGTCACCAATAAAAATCTTTTTCCCCCCCGATAAACAGACTGCCTGAAATTAGTCCTAAGGCAGAGAAAGCTGAGGGGATAGATGGGGGGATAGATGGGGGGAGCAGATGAAGTTGTTGGTTATAAAAACATAGTTCATCTGCTATCATAGTTCATAATAAGGTTTTTGCATCCACCTTTTGCCCAAGGGACTTGGAAGAGAGATAGAGAAACTGTGCACCTTCCCCAGGGAGGGTAAGTCATGATCATAGAACACAGAGGGCAATTCCAACTTTGAGCCTGCTGCCTGGAAATGGAATTCCATGATGTCACAGGCTGTTGTCATCACACACAGATCCCGGGAAGGGAAAGGCTGGCAGGACCTCAGGGATCGTTCTGTCGATATTTATTGAGTCCCTACTAATAATAACCACTCACATCCTGACTGTATTTGAAGGTCTGTAAAGCACTTTCCATTGCTTATCTCATTCAAGTAGAAAGAAAACTGTCTCTGGAATTAGGATCTGGGTTCAAGTGTCACCTCTGACACATATCAGGATGACCTTGGGCAAGTCACTTAAACTCTCTTGGCCTTGTTCTAGTAAAGGAGAGAGAAGACATATAAGTTAATTAATATCATAGAATTAAAGGTCTAAGACTAGAAGTGATTTCAGGGGCCACTCACTTCAACTTCCTCATTTTACAAATTAGAAAGAAGTAACCCAAGGAGGTTAAAAGATTTGTCCAGAGTAAGGGAGGGAGAAAGCATCAGAAACAGTATATTTTACATACATAATACTGCCTTCTTTCATATACTATCATGTTTTACAATCAAGGTACATATATAAATGATCCAAAAAAAAACTCAAACAAATAAAAAAGCAAGCAAAATTAAGACCAGAACAGATACCAATAGCCTAAAAATATGTAAAGCAAAGCATCTGGATCATGAATTTTTCTGTATCATGGATTCCTTAATAATGTCTGATGAAAGCTACAGATCTCTTGTTTTTAAAGACATAAAATAAGAAAACAATAAATAACAAATAAATATGTTAAACACAAATGTACATGTACGACTTTTACCAGACTGTTTGTTGTCAAGAGGAGGGGGGAGAAAAGGGAGGATGGTAAAATGTGTACCTTATGAATTTGTAAATGGATGAATGTGGAAAGAAAGGATGAAAAAGAAAGGAAGGGAGGAAGGAGGGAGGCAGGAAAGAAAGAAAGAAAGAAAGAAAGAAAGAAAGAAAGAAAGAAAGAAAGAAAGAAAGAAAGAAAGAAAGAAAGAAAGAGAGAGAAAGAAAGAGAGAGAGAGAAAGAAAGAGAGAGAGAAAGAAAGAGAGAGAGAGAAAGAGGGAGGAAGGGAGGAAGGGAGGAAGGGGGAAGGGAGGGAGGGAAGAAAGAAAGAAAGAAAGAAAGAGAGAGAGAGAGAGAGAGAGAGAGAGAGAGAGGAGAGAAAGAGAGAGAGAGAGAAAATAATACTATTTAAAAAAAAACAAAACCAAGTTCACAGACTCTAGGTTTAGATATACTAGGTACCTCCAGACACAAAGGGAAAGTTTTAGCCAGGTGGAGAGCTCCCTGAGGACAAGAATTATTTTTATTTCCATCTCTGTAGCTCTCCAAGTCAGCATGTTGCAGAGAGACTGGCATGCAGTAGGCATTTAATAAATGCTCAAATTGAATTTAGACCCCCCCCTGCCTACCAGTCAGACAGAATTTAGGAAAATGTGTCAGGTGCTGAGGAGGGTGCTGAGACACCCCCTCTCCTTTGAAGAGACGATTCAGCCCACTCCGCCCCTCACCCTCTCCCTGCCTTCTCAAGTCTGCTTAAGCAGAATGTCGAGGTCCCTCTCTCTCGAAGTCAGATAATTATCTTCAGTGGTTGCCAAGCATTATTCAAATCTTCCCTACCCAGCTACTTTCGAAACAGTCTGTCACCAAAACTCACCCACTCTGCATATGAGGGGGAGAAGGCAAAGAAACAGGGAGCTTACTTTTTATAGAGAGACACATTCACTCCTTAGTTTTGTCAGCCAGAGTTTGAAATGTGATTAATTGCCTTCAATCACCTGCTTCCTTTTAAGCCTCCTGATTCAAGATCCTCATTTTCCCAGACTTTTGCTCAATTTCTTTTTTTTTTTCCTCTTCAGGATACTTTGCTACTCACATATCCATGTATCTATAATCTCATCATTTTGAAAAGGCAATGTGGCCCAATGGGAAGGGTTCAGTCTTTTGCATCTAATGGTTACAAACTGCTAAACCTTGGGTAAGTCATTTAACCTTAGGTCTCTTCTTCCTCATCAGCAAAATGAAGGCTTGGATTCAATCATTTCACTCTCTCCCACTCCCTTCAACAATCAGTCCCCATACTATTCGTGCCCACCCATAAACCCACTGGAGGGGAAATGATCCATGGGAAAATGAAATTTAAACCCTTTTGTAAACCTGGAGGTATTACATAAATCTGAACTGTAGCTATTTTAAATATTTGGACAACTTTTAGCAATCCCTAAGATAATCATTAAGATGGAGGACTGATTTCTTTCCAGAAATGTTTTTACGTTTACAAATCATGAAATGCCACAGCTAAGCATCAACCATGGTAAGTTTGAAGGTCCATGGCTGATGTGAGCTTTTTCAAATGGGGCTCATTCTCACTGAAAAAATACCAAAAGACTCCTTGGGTTAGCTCACTAAATGACTGAGACATTTCTCTGGTGAAATACTTCTCTCATGGCATCATTTCTGCCACTAGTTTTTCCCCATTCAATTCCTAATTTGAAATAGGTCAGAGCCTATATCTTCACCATGCATCTCTTCATTTTCCTTTGAGTAATCCTTGGCCCAATATTTCTGAGCTGTGACATTCTATAACCCAGTTTCATATTATTTCTGAAAGAATATTGTCTTCCATCTTAGCACTTACTTCAAAAGCCCATATGCTATAAGTTGTCAATTATTAATTATAACAATGATAATAAAATCGTAATGCCTTAAGGCTATCATCTTATTTCTCCTATTTGATGTAATGAGGTGTATTTATTGCTAAAAATAGTTTTAGAATAACACTTTAAACTTTGCGAAACATTTTGTATGCAAAACACAAATTTTTTTCATTTGATCTTCATAACAACCTAGTGATGGAGAACTCTTGGGAGACATTCCATAGGTGAGATAAGTGAGGGGTTCAATGACTTGTTCAATGTCATAGGCTTCATTTGAACTCCTTTCCCTGTCTACAAGTCCAACATTCCTTCTACTGCACCCCTCCCTTGCCTTTAGTTAATGAAATCATGCTATCTTTCCACCAAGAACAGAGTTAATAGTCCATGGATGGTAGATGACCTAACAGTGCTTCAGGGCCAGAAAGTACCAGAGTGAATCTCTAGTCCAACCCACAATAATATATCTCACAAGGATCCATCAGACTTTATTGAAGTCCTCCAGTGAAGGAGAACCTCCTACTACCCTATGATGACCCTATTCAATTTCTGGATAGTTCTAATTATGAGGAAAGTTTGCATGATGTCAGACTTAAAATTGTCTCTGAAACTTCCATCAAACATTCCTACTTCGGCCTTCTTAGGTCAAAGCTAAACAATCCTAAATCCTCTTCCCCATAACAGAAATGAACATAGCACATCCCTCTCAAGTCTTCTCAAAGCTAAACTTTTCCAGGACCTTCAATCCATTTCCATTTGACCCCCATCTCATTTGACCATTTCTAGATACTCTCCAACTTCTCAGTGGAAGTCCTAAGATATGGTAGCCAGAACAGAATCTAGTATTCTCTCTCTTCTCTCTCTTTCTCTCTCTCTCTCTCTCTCTCTCTCTCTCTCTCTCTCTCTCTCTCTCTCTTATATATATATATATATATATATATATATATATATATATATATAGTCTCACCATAAGAAATCTTAAAATTATGTCTATTACATAAAAGTTATATTATTATAAATATTAGTTTATGATAAGGGAAGGGTTCTGGTGTATTTGATTGGATAGATCCCTTTTGGAGAATTTATGGGAGAATGCACAGATGGGTCATGATTTGTACCATTAGATAGGAGCCAACTGACTTGAGATAATGGATTCATTGGTGTCCAAAATTGTTTGTGTCAAAAATCTTAGTCATTTAACCACCCTGGACCTGTTTTCTCATCTGTAAAATAAGCTAAGAAAACTCACGGATACATAAATTTCCTATGAGGTCTACATCTATGACTCTATGTCTGAATAGTTTATGAGTCTATGAGAAATCAAAAGAAAGAGTTAATTAACCAGAAATCACATTCATCAACATAGATTGTTTTCCTTACTTCTTGGATTCTTCTGTCACAATCTTTTTAATATTTATCTTTTTTATGGCTTTTTCTGAACTCAGTCATGAAACTGTAAGCTTCTTGAGGTACTTACTCTTATATTTTTATGAACTTAGCATCTTCTCCCTCAATTGACTCTCTTTCCCTACCTAGTTCCTCCCAAGATGTTTTAAACATTGTTGTTTAGTCATTTCTCAATCAAGTCTAATTCTTTATAATTCCTTTTTGGGGATTTTCTTAGCAAAGATTCTGGAAGTTTGCCATTTCCTTCTCTGGCTCATTTTACAGATGGGGAAATTGAGGCAAACGGGATTAAGTGACTTGCCCAGGGTCACATAGATATTAAATGCCTCAAGCTAGATTTCAATTTAGGTCTTCCTGATTCCAGACCTGACTCTTTATCCAATTTGCTACCTTGCTGACCCAGTTTGGAACAGAGATGGTGCTTCATAAATGGTTATTAATAGATTGATCATTGATTGAAAAATCCAGTAGAGTGTTTTGCATATAACAAGTGCTTCATTGGCACTTCATTACTTAATAATTTAATTAATTGGCTCTTCATATAATTATCCTGATTATAAAATACTCTCCTCTCTCACTCTCTAGGATTCAGTCAAATTGTTGTCAATTTGCTTCCCATGAAGCACTCCATCTTCTATTTCTCTGCTTTTACAAAGGCCCCTGATGTCTTGAATATACTTCCTTCTTATCTCGGCCTCGTAGAATCTTTGCCATCCTTCAAGATGCTGCTCAAGTACATGAAACTTCCCACCTATCTCCTTCCCTAAGTACTTTATATCCTTTATGTATTTATTCTGGGTTTAGATACATACCCACACAGACACATATAGCTAGCTATATAGAAATATGGATATATATATATATATATATACATATCTGTTCTCATGCATGCATAAGAATTTATCTACATTAAATATGCACATATGGTCTACCCATATATAATTTCTTGAGAGTAACAATTGTTTCTTTCTTCATTTCTAAAATTCCCAGGACTTAGCACAGCTCCCGTAGGCATCTAATAAATAGTTGCAGATTGATTCGTGACTTTTTTTTTTGCGTCTTGAGTATAGCAGTTTCTCACAGCCCCGGTCGCCCTGTTGATCAGCATGGAAGTTTTAACCTGTTTAATTTTTCCACCTTGGATCAGTTCACCCCTTGGTGCCCCCCTCCTGCCCCACTCCACCATATTGGTGCCAGCACTAGTGTAGACACGGCCTTAGTCTGACTATACCTCAGAACTTCTGGGCTTAAGAGATCCACTAACCTCTACATTCCTAGTAAGAGGGGCTGCAGACATGGTTTATGTGAACAAACCTGCACCTTGAAAAGACTTTATTTTAAAGTCACAAAACCATTATTGAAATGGAATTGCCAAGATGATGATTAGTTAATGAGTTACTCTTGGCTTCCCTGGGTTTCTATTTTAAGATACCCAGAGGGAACAGGGATCTTGAATAAAATTAAGGTGGCATGATGGTCTTCCCTGACTTCTATCAAATCCATCTCCCAGGACCTCTTAATTTTCTGGGCTTCCCTCTGTTCATTAATCAACTATATCCTGTATATCACTTATTTGTACATAGTTGTTTAGTATATTATTATCATCCCATTAGACATGAGCTCCTCAAAGGTAAGGACTGTCTTTTGCCTTTCGTTTTTTTTCCTACCATTTAGCACAGTCAAATGATGATTATTGATTAACTGACTTACAGCAGATACAATGATGGACCTGAATTCAAATCCAGTATCAGCCACTTATTACTAGGATGAGCCGAAGTAAATCATTTAACTCAGTTGGACCTCAATTGTTCTTCTATCAAATGAGGGCATGGAATGTGACGGTCTCCAAAGGCCCCCTTCCAATCTGTGAGCCTGTTAAACCCAAAATAAATCTTGCTAGTAAATTGATTCATAAAAGGAAATGAACTTCCTTGCCCTCTTTCACCCCATAAATATAGTAGAAATAAGTCCGCCTCCTTTCCCTCTTCATTTCCTAGGCTGGAGAATCTCATTGCCTGCAAGCATCTTGGGACTCCATGAGTCGTTGATTAGCGTAGCTGGAGTTTGCGAAGGATTCTGCCCCATAGAAGTGTGAGGTCTGTTTCTGTCTTTAGTTAGGTGACTTAAAGCCCCAATCTCCTCACAGGGACCCAGCTTCAAGTGAAAGAATGCTTATTATTCACTTTGAGATGAACCTTTCTTTGCTCCCTTCCCATGAATAAGTTATGGAGCTATGGCATCACTCAGAACTCTGATGTGACTGACATGACTGTGCTATAGCTGAATCCCGATCCCCCCACCCAGGATACAATGGAATATTTGCTTGGTTCACATTTCACCAAGTCGGGCTCTTCAACTATTTATAAGTTGAATAGAAATTTCCACTACTTCAGCTGACACACCTGGCTATACCTAGCAACTGATAAAGAGATCCAAGCAGAGGCCCTAAGGAAAAGGGCCTTTCAGAGATCATCAAGGGAAGGGAAGAAGAGAGCAAGAGCTATAGGGATGCCTGCTTCAATGGCTTCATGAACTAAAACCCTCTCTCTCTCTCTCTCTGGCATTATGCAGAGATGTAGGTGATAGGCAAATGATGTCCCAGAATAAAATCCAGCAAATTGTCATCTTGGCAAAATCGCTACACCTGTAAAATAAAGGGGCTGAATCAGCATTATCTCAAACCCAAAGTGCCAGACCTCCCTTGTGCTTTTCCTGAGACAACCACTTTAAAAAAGGATGAATTCCCAATGATCGATCATAATTCTGGGAGACTAATGATGAAAGATGCTACCTAACTTGGTCAAAGAGATGATGTGCTCAGACTGTGAGAAGAAGACATACAAACTCATACACACATCTCTACATATGCATCTATGACTATACATTGATGCATATGCTATATGGGTTGGATATCTGCAAAATACATACATATATATATATATATACACTTTATTTTATACATGTAGAGACATATATGTTTATATGTGTACCCATTATGAGTATGTATATATATATCAAGAAAGATGTGAAGATAGAGAGATAACCAGATCAGATGATTTATATGGTATGATATGATTATATGATAGATGAGTAGATGGATGGATAGATAGATGATAGAGATAGAAAAAGAGGTTTCTTTTGGATGTGGTCAATATTAGAATTTGCTGAATTGTGTATATATGTGCATGTAGCAAAAGAGAGAGAAATGTCTCAAAAGGTTATTTTCTTATTTTTAAGAAATAAAATTAAGAAACAAAAATGATAGAAGTTTTGAATCATTAATTAAGCAACTACTATGCCAAGGGGCTAGGGAAACAAAGATAGAAATGAAAGTCCCTGCCATAGCCTATCAATCTATCAAGAATAGGATCAGTCTATCTAGAGAGATCATACACAGAGAATTATAAATATATAATAAAATTAAATAAAGTTCATTTTAATGAGGAAGTACTAGCATCTGAGGGTCCAGAATAGCAAGACTTCATATAGGAGATAGGGTGAGTAGAGATTTTTAAATATTTTGTTTATTTTTCAAATTAACAAAAATCTGTTTTCTTTGTATCCCTCTTTCCTCCCTCATGCGGGGGGGGGGGGTAGAGGTGGGGAGAACCTCTTATAGCAAATATGTGTGGTAAAGGAAAACTTATTTGCCCATTGGTCAAAATATCCATTTTAACTGCCTATCCTCTGTTCTTCACCTCAGTTGGCTAGCCTAAAATTTCAGTTTATCAGTTGAGTTTATCAGAGTTCCAAATCTTTCAAAGTTTTATTTATTTTTATAATATGGCCTACTGGGTTTCTCTGAAACCTTCCCTTTCATCATTTCTTACCAAAAAAATTAATATTACTTTTACACTTACAAATAATTATTTAAATCATCCCCTGGGTTATTGGTCACTTCCTTAGTTTCTAGATCTCTGCCACCATTTTCAAAAGAACTTCTCTAAATGTGTTTGGAAATATAAATCTTTTGCCCTTTCTTTGATCTCTTAGGGATATAGTCCAGTAGAAGTATTTCTAGATCAAAGGATACCCAGTTTAATAACATTTCAAACATAGCTGTAAATTGATTCTGGAATGAACCCATTCATAACTCAAAATGAAGGATCCTAAGAGTCAGAGATGAGCAGCTACAGATTCAGGGACCGTGTCATGGATTAAGAAGAGCTAAGGTTAAAAGCAATGTAAAGGTGTAGGAAGTGCACTGAATTTTGTATGAATGAATGAATGAATGAATGAGTGAGCATTATCTTAAACACTTTATTCCAGACACTATAGCAAGTGCAAGCATTCAAAGCACTTCACAAAAAACAAAAGGAATCCCTGCCCTCAAGAAGGTTACATTCCAATTGTGGAGACAAGATATATAAGGGAGTGACAGCAAAAGGGGGGCACTTTGGTCCCAGAAGTTACAGGCAAAATGAGTGGAGATATAGGGCAGTAGGCTGATTTGATCATAGTTCCAGAATTCAAGTTAGAATCATGTGTCCAGACAGTTGGTCAGAAGAGGCTAGGGAATGCCTGAAATAGCTAACCAGGTGGGGCAATAACAACTCAAAATAGCAGGAGCCCCAAGGAGGAAGTCCCAAAGAGAAAGGATTAGCACCTCCAGGGCAGAGTCTCGGAAGCAAGGGGCAATGAAGCTGGTGAGAGATGGCAGGAAAGGGAGTGGCGACCGAGAACCTGAATTTGGTAGTGCCTCCCATCTCTTAATGATCTCCAGTTCATCCGATTTATAGCCTGTCATCTTGTTTATATGGAGTGGTTTGAATGGTTGTCTCCTAGGTTAGACTGTGAACACCTTGAGGTCATGAACTATTTTTGCCTTTCCTTGCTTAGCAATGTCGAGCACATAGTAGGTATTTAATAAATACAGACAGACAAATAAATACATACACCCTACAATAAATACATCATACAATACATACATACATATTGTATCTATACATACAATACATACATAATAAATACATGCATGATATAATAAAGAGGTAAGATAAAGAGGGATAGAATAAAGAGATAAGGAAAAGAGAAGATAGTTACATACATGTGTGCATTTTGCAATAAAGAGATTGAATAAAGAGAGAAAGATAAAGTAAAGAGATAGATTCACATATGCATAGAGGTATATATACATACATACATACAAACAATAAAGAGATAGAGATAGAATAAAGAGATATGGGAAAGAGATAGAAGATAGCTACACAAAAACATGTGTGCATGCATGCAATAAAGAGACAAATAGAATAAAGAGATAGATAAGGGAAAGAGAGAAGGTAGCTGCATACATATATGCATGCATGCAATAAAGAGATTAAATAAAGATAAAGAGATAAGGTACAGAAATAGATACATATGGGCATAGATATACACATATACACTCATACATACAACAATAAAGAGAGCAATAAGGGGAAAAGATATAGATGCTAACTACATATAAACATGTATGCATGCATAAAATAAAGAGATAGAATAGATAGATAATAGAAAGAGATAGAAGATAGCTACATACAAACTGCATGCATGAGGGTATATATACATATGATAGAAAGACAATAAAAAGATAAAGAGACAAGGGAAATGTAGATACATATATACCTAAATATGTATGTGTATATACATATTCAGTAGAGATAGGATAAAGAGATAGATATATGAGTAGGTTATAAATGATAAGTAGATGAATAGAAATTTCATAGGACTCAAGAATGTAAGGTGCCTTAGAAATCACATAAGATCAGAGGATACCACCAAAAAAAGCATATCATTATCAGTCATACAGCAAGCATTTTTTTAACTGAAGGTTGCTTTTTTTAAGTCCAATATTCACTAAGCAATTATTTCAATACACCATATGTGATGCAATGTATATAAGTCACAACCTAAGAGGTGGCAATGTAGTTGTGGAGAAGATGTGTCTACATTACAGGAAACATATAATAAATAATTAGTGAATGGTACAGCCAGTAAATTGTGCTATTGATCAATCTCCAGAGACTGATGTGTCAAATTGCTAAGCATTAAGGAATACAAACATGAAATTGTAATATGGTCCCTGCCCTGCCCTCAAGGAGTTTAACCTTCTAATTAGGGAGCCTATGCATAAAAATGTAAACACTTATAAACAATATGCAAAAACATCCAAAGTAATTTTAGGAAGGAGACCACAAGCAGCTTGATGTCTTGGAAAGCCTCATTATAAAAGTGAGGTCAAACTGCAGTTTTAAAAAGAAACCAGAGACAGCAAGTAGTTAGCATAGTGAAAGACAAAAAAAAAAGCAAAAAATAAAAAAAGAAGCAGTACTGACCTCAGTCAGAAAAGAGGATATTTGAATCCCAAATCTGACAATGAATGGGCAAATTACTTGACCTCAATGGAATCAGTTAGGTAGAACAGTGGATAGAGTACTGGGTTTCAAATGTGGAAGACTTATCTTCCTGAGTTCAAATCTGGCCTCAGACACTTCCTAGCTGTGTGACCTTGAGCAAATCATTTCACCTAGTTTGTCTTAGCTTCCTTATCTATAAAATGAGCTAGAGAAGGAAAATGGCAAACCATAGCACTCTTTAAATATTTTAATTTAAATATTTCAATTTAATTTAAATACTTCAAAATGGCTACCATGCCTCGCCATATCCTATAGAAATATGACAAATGCCAACAAAACCACAAATGGGGTCACCAAGAGTCTGGCAAAGAAGTGAGGAGGATTTAATCTGGATTGGTGATTTTTTTGAATCTAAGGTGCTCCGAATGTTGAAATGTCCATTCCTAATGCAGCTCAGCAACTGGCTATAACTTGTCATTTTAAAGAGTTGTCAGAGAGCAATGAGAAATTAAATTTCTTCTAGGGTTAGACAACTCACAAGCTCAGAGAAGTGGACCCATTGTTTCTGGACAGCTTTACACCATTAATAGTTTTGCTTTTCCTTTGCTACAAGTTTAAATCTGACTCTGGAACTTTGACCCACTGATCCTAATTCTTCTCTCTAGAGTCAAACAGTACAAATATTATTCATCGGAAATAAAACCCTTTAAATACTTGAAAATGGCTACTATGCCTCTCCATATACAATAGAAATATGACATTGTTGTTAGTAGGAAGAATTCTGGACTTGATATCAGAAGAGATCCAGGTTCAAGTGCTGCCTGTTATACTTGCCAGTCTACATGACCATGATTAAGCCTTTGAACTCCTCTGAATTAATTTTCTCATCTGTCAGATGGAGATGTTATCTCTAATATTCACCTCAGCTGGTTATTCTGAGGCTCAAATGTGATAACATACATTTGACACTTTGCAAACCTTACAATACTATCTAAATGTCAGCAATGTCTGCTTTGGTCTCAATATTTCACATCCTCTGGGAGAATTTGCCTATCACAATTAGCAAAACCCAGACCTTGCCAAAGAGGCTCTGGTTTCGTATCATGTGTGCCAGAATGGCCAGTATTAATGGAGCATCTGCCTTCTGTTGTTAAATTGGAGCAACTGGGGGCAGGGGGCGGACAGGGAGAGAGAGAAGGAAGAAGCACTCTGAAAGATGCATTTGAAGCACCATGATTCATGACAAATCGGTATGACCTTCTCTTTGCTTAAAGAGTAGCAGAAAAGGCAGATGGTGAGTGACCTACCTAGAAAATGGAATCAGATGAATGAGTGGTGAGAAAATATAGTTTTTACTTTGAACTCTAGGCCCTGATTATCCCAGTGGTAACTGAAAGATGCATGTTCCATCTGGGGCCCAGCAGGCAAGGTAGCATTTCATTAGGAAGTGATCCCTTTTTGCTGTTGTTTGGATGGGGAAGGAGGAGGGGTGGAAGTGGGGACATTTCAAGATGTATATTCAAGATGTTTCAGATTGTTTTAATAAGCAAACCAGAATGCTCACTTGATTTGAGGAGGTTTTGCATTCAAATTCTACTTTTGGCACTTGGACAAAACCCAGTTTCTCTTTGTCTCATTTTCCTCATCTGTCATTTGAGTAGGTTGAGTTTTATGATCTCTATGATCTTTTCTAGTTCTAAATCTATGATCCTATGTTAGATTTACTGCCTAGGGGACCATGGACATGTCACATAACATCCCTGAACCTCAGAGTGCCCATATATGAAAAAGGAGAATAATAATACTTGTAGAAGCTACTTCGGATTATTGTTATGAGGCTTGAATGAAATAATGTATGTAACAGTACTTTATAACTAGAAAGAGCGAGGCAAATGTCAGTAATTATAGCTTTAAAGAATGTTTTCCCCACATGAAGTTACATAGAATCTCAAGGTTGCTATCACACAGGACTTCCAGTCTAGTTCCCATGAAACAAGAATAGTCTCTACAATGTTCCTAATAAGTCATCACCAACCTTCTCTTGAAGACTTCCAGGGACAAAGTAGTCACTACATCAGGGAAGCAGATTCATTGCTAGAAAGTTCTAATTGTTAGAAATTATTTTGTTCTGTTTTGTTTTTCCTTTACCACAAGTTTAAACTGTACTCTGGGACTTTTATTCACTGATCTTAATTTTTTCCTCAAAGACCAAAGAGAACAAATAGAATCTATTTGAAATAAAACCCCTTTAAATGTTTTTAAAATGGCTACCATGCCCCCATCCCAAATCTATTCCATTCTAAAAATCCCTGATGCCTTGAACCAAGCCCTTGAGGCATAGTTTCAAACTTCACCATCCTAAATGTTTTGCATAGATTTAGTTTTATGATGCCCTCCCTAAAATGCAGTACTCCAACCTGAAAACAATTCTCCTGGTACTGTTTGAAGAGGACAAGGGGCAATCATTTCCCTTATTCTGGACAACAAGACTCTGTAGACTAATATGTCATTACCTCCAGACACCCCCTCCAAAAAGAAAAATTAAAAACCCCAATATTGTCCGGGGTGTACATGACAAACGATTTAGATTGGTACCATGGATAGCTACAATTTGGGGTTTGAAAGAAGGTCCTCTTACAATAAATCCATGGGTGTTGAATTTAACGTCATATATCCTGGCTCTTCAAATATGAGCTCTGCCATTTATTACTCTGTGACCTGAGACTAGTAAATTAACCTCGCAACGTAAGTTTCCTTGAATGTAAAGTGAGAGGGTTGGACTAGATGGTTTCTAATGTCTCTTCAAACTCTAAATCTGTGGTCCTACAAGTGAACATCTGTTTAAGTGCCTTTGACTTGATAGCTTCAGACTGGGTTCAAGAAGGAATGAAGTAGATGCCCAAATGCCATTAAATTGTATTGATTTTGAAAACTGAACTCATTTTTGAAGAGAGAGAAAAGTAAAGGTCAAATAATCTTTACAAATGAAATGTACAAATGCCATCAAGAAGTGTGTGATGGATTTGCGTTTAAAACTATTGTGCTGGAGAAGGGGGGGAAGGGGGGAGAGGAAGTGAGAAAGGATGGAAGAAGAAGCAAACTAAGCTCTCTTCCCCAAAAGAAGCTTGATTTGAGAGAATATCTACTCAGAAAATTGTTAGTCCCTCTAAAGTCAACTACCATGGGGTTTTTACCTCAAAATGTGTTTCAGTGGAAACTGATTCATGTGTTCTGACTTTGCATTTTATTCAATTATAACAGCAAATGATAGAGTTTAAAATCAATCCAGACCTGGTAACTTAAAAAATCAGAATCTCAAAGTTCCCCATCACTAAGAATGTCTTCAAACAGACTATTTTCCAGGCATATGTTATAAAAAAAAAATCTATGGCACCAGAAGAACCAAAAGAAAAAGTGGACAAAGGAGATCGAAAGATGTACAAGGATGAGACCTGAGGAATAGTCATTAAATATATCAATGAGGAGATCACTGGAAAATTTCAATAAAGTGATTTCAATTGAGTGAGATTGGGAACCAAAATGCAAAGAGTTGAGAAGAGAAGAGAAAGTAGAAATGTGTAGAGACAATCCTTTCTAAGAATTTTGCTGGGAAAAGTAGGTGGGAGATAAAGGAAGCTAGTGGACCGAGCACTAGACTTAACCAAATTTGAAATTTAGTACTGCCTCAGAAATCTACCAGCTGTTTTACCCTGGGGGGTAAAATATTTTTGGAGCTCAGTCTCAACATTTGTAAAATAAGGGAAATGAACCCAATGGCCTTAATAGTTTCTTCCAATTCTAAATCTGAGATTTGCAAAGACCATAAGATAACGATGATGATAAACTAAGGTGATGGCAGGTTCATATACAGACTTTTACTGGGAAAATTGTCTTCATTTTGAAGAATAGATTAGACTAGGAATTTCAGATCTTTCAGATAATGTACACTTCTTCATCCCATAAATTTCTGCAGAAGATTCCCTATGTTCATTTTCATGCTTGTTGAAACTTAAAGGGGTGGCTAGGTGGCACAGTGGATAGAGCGCCAGCCCTGGAGTCAAGAGTACCTGAGTTCAAATCCAGCCTCAGACACTTAATAATTACCTAGCTGTGTGGCCTTGGGCAAGCCACTTAACCCCATTGCCTTGTTAGAAAAAAAAACTAAAAACAAAAAAGAAAGAAAGAAATGTAAAGATATTATGAATTTGGCAAGGCACAGAATATCTTAAAATAAAATAAAAGTTTATTTTTCCATGTGTTTCTTCTTCTGCAAAACTAACTATCCCATCTGGAAAAAAAATTGCAGTTAAATTATGAATTTGGTGGCCACATTTGACAGTACACTGCCCTAATAGTCCCAACAGTTCCTTCATGAGAAGAGAGCTATGCTTTACCATTCCCACATCCTATTTTAGTGATAGATTCCCTCATCCTTAGACATAATTGAAGAGTAAGTGACAGCTCCCCTGGCAATCCTGGCAGTTCTAAAGTCCTTAGTCTAAAATACAGGTTCCAACATGTCCTTCAAAATGTAGACAACTTTTGCAATGACTGCCAGTCTTCCCTTTTGCCAATTGATGATTGCATGATCTTGCTATCACTCGGAGACATTCATTTGATCTTTAAAAGGGAATCCAACCTCTCAGAGGAAATTAAAACAAGTCAGTGAAATATAAGAGCAAGGATCTTTTTTGCTTTAAGACAATTAATTAGCTTAAAAGGAAAAACAAAAGCTTCCCATTGGAGTCAATAAAATAATATTCCATTTGAAGCCTTGAAAAATGGCCATGACAATATCTAAGGATGTCAAAGGGAAGAAATTTTAATCACCAATGGGAACTACCAAAAAGATTCCTTATTAAAGATGTTGTGGGGTTTTTTTAAAAGTAGGTGAGCAGTATGATTGAAACAAGAATTACCCAGATTTCCTTCACATTTTAATACTTCGGGTGATCTAGGGGCTCAGTGGAAAGACTGAGTTCAAATTTTACTCATACTTCTTCAAAAGTGTATGATGTTAGCAAGTCACTTGATCTCTCTCTAAGTTCTCTAAGGTCTAAGATGAGAGGTTGGTATTCAAAGTCCACTAGGATTCATTCCAACTCTAAATTTTTTATTCTAAGGTGATAGTTTGAGGGGATGGTAGTGTTAAGGTTTGGTTTTTTTTTTTAATGAAGAAACCACAGAACTATGGAAATAAGGGGAAAGTGACATGATCACAGGTCCAACTAGGCAGTTGCAGTTCAATATTCTAAGAGTAGAGGTGTAAAAAGAACCCATTTCAGGTATGGGAGACCACTGTGCAAAGTCATGGGCATGAAAATACAAGTGGCCCACATGTTGACAGCTGAAATAGATACTCTTAAAATCCATATACCTAAATGACAAGGACTGTGTTTTTGCCTTTGTTTGTGAATCTAGTAATTAATAGAGTGCCTGGCTCACAAGCCAAAATCTGACATCAATCCTGCTGCAAAAACTTTTTCACTATGTGACCCTGGGCAAGTTATTTAACGTTATTCAGTCATAGCTCCCTTCTCTATAAAATGGGGTTTTCATTGTCCCTACATCACAAAGCTGTTATGAGGATTAAATGAGATAACATGACACTCCACGAACCTTAAAGTGTTAAATAAATGGTCCTTGGTACATTCCATACAACCCATGGAGACAATGGTCTTGTGCTGGCTGGTATGAAATCTGCAATAAAAGATCATCATGGTTAGAGCATCCCAATCATAAGTTTAAGAAAGGAAATTGAAGATGTTCAAACAGTCTTCAGTGCCTGGAAATGGGTTTTTCTTTCTGCTCCTCCTTTTCTTTTGGCTCCTTTTAAAGTTTCAGCAGCAGCACTGGTTTTCTCTTTGTACCAAGTTCAGGAAGAGTATCTTAGCAGCATCATTTTCAGACTAATTCATCTCCAAAAGTGGCTACAGAGGAAATTCTGAGCTCTACACGTAAAATCCAGACAAATCAAAAATTCGTCTGTTTTTAGTTTAAATTGAGAGCCTTTGCAAAAGAAAATAAAATATCAAAAGTCAATCCTTAGAAATCACTGGGAATGATATGTTACTGCACTTTAATAAATTTAGCCAGATACCCAAACAGAGGGATCATTTCACACCAAAATATTCTAATAGAAAAGGGGAAAGTTTTCACTAACTGAGGAGTTTTGGACCAACCTGCTTATTCTCCATTTAGCTTCTAGTGTTGCACCAGTACACATGAGTTATTTCATCATTATGGCTCAGGGTGACAGATCAATCAGCAAACATTTATGAAACATCTACAATGTACTAGACACTATGCTATGTGCTGGGACTTGAAATACAAAGAAATAAGTTTTCTCAAGGATTAACAATTTTCAAGTAGCTTATATTGGAATGGGGCCAAGCATTCATTCTGCATCAAGATTTATGGAAATCTTGGCACCATTCTTCAGAACTGATGGATTTTGTGAGTGGCTTTGTGGAATAATACATTGACTTCTGGCCTTGGTGCCAGATGGACTTGAGCTCAAGACCTGCCTATGACATTGACTAGCTATGTGGCCTTGGGCAGTTCATTTCAACAAAATCATCTGTAAAATGGAGGTTATAATAGAGAAGTAATCTGAGATTGTGAATAGGGAATTGACTCTGAAACTAAGAAGTCCTGGGTTCAAATCTGGCTTCCATCACATGGGCAAGTCAACCTAACTTTTCAATATCTTATGCAACTACCTAAGACTTTAAGTGCTTACCTGTATCAGGGAGGTTCTCCCTCATCAGGATGATCTTTATACCAGTAAATTCACAGATTCAATTTCTAGTCCCAGTCCTAGTACCTTCCTCACAGTTATTTTATATAGAGATAGAGAGATAGAGATAGAGAGAGAGAGAGAGAGAGAGAGAGAGAGAGATGGAGATGGAGATGGAGATGGAGATGGAGATGATAGAGATAGAGAGAGATAGAGATAAAGATAAAGATAGAGATAGAGAAAGAGAGAGAGCTATAGATAGAGATAGAAAGAGAGAAAGAGAGATAGAGAGAGAGAGAGAAAGAGAGAGCTAGAAATAGAGAGATAGAGATAGATAGAGAGAAAGAGATAGAGATAGAGATAGAGATAGAGATAGAGATAGAGATAGAGATAGAGATAGAGATAGAGATGGAGATAGAGATAGAGATGGAGATGGAGATGGAGATGGAGATGGAGATGGAGATGGAGATGGAGATGGAGATGGAGATGGAGATGGAGATGGAGATGGAGATGGAGATGGAGATGGAGATGGAGATGGAGATGGAGATGGAGATGGAGATGGAGATGGAGATGGAGATGGAGATGGAGATGGAGATAGAGATAGATAGAGAGAAAGACATAGAGATAGAGATAGAGATAGAGATAGAGATAGAGATAGAGATAGAGATAGAGATAGAGATAGAGATAGAGATAGAGATACACAAACACTCAACAATCCCCTCCCTCAGAACACATACATCCTAAAGAAAGACATACCCCCCTACATACACACACACACACACACACACACACACACACACACACACACACACAAACAGGAAAAGGTAGCATTTGATCTGTCTCCTGAAAAAACCAGGAATCCAAAAGTCAGAGACAAGGAGAGACTGTTTAATTATTCCATACATAGGGAATAGCAAGAACAAAGGTACAATGATGGGAAATGGATTTCCATAGGTGAAGAACCACAAGATCATTAGTTTGTGGAGTATGTAAAAGAAAAGAATAAAGTATAATAAAAAAGGAAAGGGGGGAGAGCTCCAAATGCAAAAGAGAGAATATTTCACAGTAGAGGTCATTAAAGAGATGGCAGAGTAAAGGCAGGACTCATTCAAGTTCTCCCCCAAACCACCTCCATATACCTTTAAATAATGATTCTAACCAAATTCTAGAGTGGCAATGCCCACAAAAAGACTGAGTGAAACAATCTTCCAAGCCAAGACAACATGCAAGATGAGTGAGAAGGGTCTACTATACTGTGGTGAGAGAGGAGCACTGAGCAGTCCAAGCCTTGCCTGAGCACACTGGCCCCAGTCATCCAAGAACAGGAAGCCAGACTACTGGATTAGTGGCAGCAGTGGCAATTCCCAGACCTTTCAAACTTGGGATTTCCAAGGACAATTTAGAACGTCAGCAGGAAAACTGCCCCAGCAGAGTGAGATAGGACACAATTCAGAGCAGACCTCAGCAGTGCAGACCTGACCCCAGTGCACCAGGAGCCTGAGCCACCAAATCAGTTTGCAACTGAACATCTTCTTTCAGGGAAAAAGATGGATATTCAATGAAATAGAAGACTCTTATATGCTTCTGATGAAATAAGCACAACTGAACAGAAATTTTGAATTTGAATACTCAAGATACTTATTTTACTTTATTTTTCTTGAGGTTTCTTTGGGGGGGGATATGTTTACTTTTACAATATGACTATTATGGTAATGTTCTTCCTGACTATACATTTTTAATCTATATCAAATAACTTGCTTTCTCAATGAAGGAGATTGCAGTAGGAGGAAGGGAGAGAATTTCAAACACAAGGTTTTAAAAGCAAATGTTGAAACTTGTTTCTACATGTTACTGGGGAAAACAAACTAAACTAAACTAAAATAAAGTAGTTATTAAAGAGCCACTAAATTTTATTGAATTCTGTGTTCAGATATATCTTTTAAAAGACAGTACTTGGAGGATAGTGCAGAGATGGGAGAGAATTGAGGAAGTTGTTTAGAAAGTTATTACTAATGCCTAGGAAAATGGTGGTGAGAGGGGTGGCTAGGTGGCATAGTGGATAAAGCACCAGCCCTGGAGTCAAGAGTACTTGGGTTCAAATCCGGTCTCAGACACTTAATAATTACCTAGCTGTGTGGCCTTGGGCAAACCACTTAGCCCCATTTGCCTTGCAAAAAAAAAAAAAGGAAAGGAAAATTGGGGCAGAAATTGAGATAACAATTGTACAGAGTGTTGTAAAGTATTATGTAAATATGATGGAGAAGACAATGGAGAAACAAGTATTTGAGAAATCTCTGTGAAAATGGAAATTGTTAGAAATGGATAGTGAATGTTTGTTCATTCTGAATAATTTATGTTACATGATTGTGATGGAATACTATTACACTCTAGGAATTGAGAAATAGAATGGTTTCAGAAAAACCTAGGAAGACTTAGATGAACTGATGCAAAGTGAACCAGGACAATAGCAGTATTGTAACCTTATAACAGAATTATAATCAACTATGAAAGACTTAGTGACTGAATAAAACAACTTCCTAAGATAATTCCCAAGGACCCAAGATCAAAAATGCTACCTACCTCCATAGAAAGAACTGATAAACTCTGAGTGCAGACTGAAGTATCTTTTACACTTTCTTTACATTTCTTGGTCGTTAATGTTGTTGGTGTTGTTGTTTAGCATGGCTAAAATGGAGAAAAAGAAATGGATAGTAGACACAACGAGACCAAGATAAGATGGACACCAGATGGCCATTTGAGAGTATAAAAAGGGAACCATGCAGGGCGGCTAGGTGGTGTACTGGATAAAGCACCGGCCTTGGAGTCAGGAGTACCTAGGTTCAAATCCAGCCTCAGACACTTAATAATTACCTAGCTGTGTGGCCTTGGGCAAGCCACTTAACCCCATTTGCCTTGCAGAAAAAAACCTAAAAGGGAACCATGCAAGGTCAAACAAGAAAGAATTTTCAATGAAGGAAATTAATGCATATTAAAAAAAGAAGCAGGAACACATTGGCCTAGTTATAAACATTAGCCAGTATATCCCTAGCTTTGCGATGGATCCTAATGGAATATTCCAGAGTAGAGCAGAACAATTCATTAATCTACCATAACTAGAAGAAAACTTCCCTTAAGAACAATCAACTCCCTTTCTCCTTTTTCTATTTTCAGCATGTAACCTTCTGATAAGCAATTTGCTTTTCTGAATGAACCTACTCACCAAGATAATCATTTATAAGGCATTAAGAATTAATAAGTTGATTTTCTGGTAAATTACTCTCATGTACATTTGGATCATATGTTCCTAGGGCTAATCATCCTAGATGAACTTCCAGGTCCCACCAGAACAAAAGGGTCAGTGCCTCTGTATGTACTTAATGGCACCAACCAGACGTAGAAACAAAACCAGGGACTCCTCACTAAGCAGTAAACAATAGCAACAAAAATTATAATCATCATCATCATCATCATCATTAGCAATTTTAACAATCCTTAAACTTTTCAAAGTGCTTTGTCAATATTATTTTATGCTCACAGTTTCCTTGGAAATAGATCCTATTATTAGGTAGGAGTCTAATTCAAAGACATTGAAATAAAATTCATATTTTTATACTCAGAAATATAAGGAAAATATGATTGAATTTTCCAATCTTATATATCATTTGTAAAAGATATGATTCATCTATTTGTGACTCAACCTAACTAAACCTCAATTTTCCCATATGTACAAAGACACAAATGAATACATGATCCTTAAGGAAATGGAAGCTAGAACAATGGTGAGTGACCAAGAGGAAAAAACAAGAGGAAGCTAGATAACGGCAGAGTAGAAAGGAGAGAATTATGCTGACAAGAGTAAACAATAGACAACAGCATCAAAAGCAAAAGAAAAGTAAGTTGAGGAATAAGCAATAGGTCATTGGAGAGATCATTAAGACACACAAAGCAACCTTGAGAAAACTTGGTTTGAAAGTGTGCTAGAATTAAAGGGAAGTGTGTAGATGATAAATGTAAACAATTC
Organism: Macrotis lagotis; assembly: GCF_037893015.1. Taxonomy (NCBI): domain Eukaryota; kingdom Metazoa; phylum Chordata; class Mammalia; order Peramelemorphia; family Peramelidae; genus Macrotis; species Macrotis lagotis. Next base: position 307,591,811 of record NC_133659.1, on the reverse strand, counting down.
TTTCATTGAACAGCAAGGTGACTTCAGGGAAGAATGGAATCTGGTAGAGAAAATGGAGTAAGGAGCTGGAAAACCTACATTCATGTCCCAAATCTGATATGTGACCCTGAATAAGTAATTTCTCTGAGCTTCACTTTTTTCAGTCTCTCTGACAGGGGAGTTAGGACTATTCAATTCTACATGTTTATACCTCCAGCACCTAGCATAATGTCTAGTCTTGTTTTGTTCATTTATTTTTTCTTATAGCTAAGATCTCCAGACACAGTTATATATTTCTACTATTTAGTTTAACTAGAATTTTCCAACTCATATTCTTTCCTCCTCAAAGTCTCCTAAAATTTTAATCCATGTAAGAGATATTTATGGAATCCCGTCTATAGCAAAACATGAGAAATAGCAGGAAATTGATTTGAGTAAAAAAAGAACAAACTAAGCAGGACAAAAAAAATAATAACATACAGTGACTATAATGACAAAAATTCTATCAACAAATATTTATTTGAAACCAATTGTGCCAAGTACCATGCCATACAAAGACAAAAAGGAAAAAGTCTTAGCCAGTCAGAGAGTAGGTTATGAAAGTAGGTTCAGCAAATGATATGCCAAAAGATCAGTTAAACATGCAAAAAGAAAACCAAAAGAGAATAGTGTGACAAAAACCAAAAAATAAGAGAAAACCCAAAAGATAAGGGGTAGTGTCAAATAATATCAAATAATGCAAAGAGGTAAAGAATAATGAGAAGTAAGAAAATATCGTTGAATTTATCAATTGAATTATCACTAGTCACTTGGGAAGGTAGTTTGAGTTGAGTGATAAGGCAGGAAGCCACATTGCACATAGAAGAGAGAAAGAAAATGTAGTAAATGAGGCTGGAACTATCTTTTTCTAGGAATTGACTATGAAAGGGAAAAGAATTACAGAATGATAGCTTAAGCTGATGCTAAGGTCAAATAAAGGATTTTTTAAGGATGAAGAGAGATACAATGAAGACATATATAAAAAAACACCTTCATCATTTCTTTGCAGATGAGGGTGGCCATGGATGGAAAGCAATGCATACATCAAAAGTATTTTATATATTACTTAATTTTGCTGGGCTTTTTTCATCTTTTTCTTTGTTAAAAGAAATAATTCTCTGGGAGGGGTTTGAAGGCAGGATAGAATGGGAAATATGGATGATTTTTTAAACTGTCATTAAAAATGTATTTTAGAAAAAAGGGATGGGGCAACCTGTATTGTAGTCAACTGAGAATCAGCAAAGTCTAGCAGAATAGAAGTATAGAGGAGCAATTCAGTAATTCATAATTTCTTTTTTATGTTATGCTTTTTTATTTTTTCCAATTACATGTAAAGGTAGTTTTCAAATTCATCATTTTGCAAGTTTTTGAGTTCCACATTTTTCTACCACCCTTCCTTCCCTTCCTTCTCCCCAAGACAGTGAGTAATCTCATCTAAGTTGTATATGTTTAATCATTTTAAACATATTTTCATATTAGTCATGTTGTTAAATAAGAATTAGAAGTACGGGAGGGACCAGGAGAAAGAAAGAAAAACATAAAACAAGTTTTAAAAAGTAAACATAGCATGCTTTGGGCTGCTTTCAGACTTCATAGTTTTTTCTTTGGATGTGGATGGCATTTTCTATCACAAGTCTTTTAGAATTGTCCTTAATCACTGAAATGCTAAGAGGAGTTGAGTCCATCATAGTTGATCATCTCATTTGGTGGTAATGTATATGATGTTATCCTGATTCTGTTTACTTCATTTTGCATGAGGTCATGAAAGTCTTTCCAGGATTTTCTAAAGTCTGTCCCTCATGATTTTTTACAGAACAATATAACTCCTTCACATTCATATACCATAATTTGTTCGGCCGTTCCCCAAATGATGGACACCCCCCTCAATTTCAAATTCTTTGCCACTGCAAAGAGAGCTAATTTAGATATTTTTTAACATATGGGGCTTTTTCCCTTGTTGATGATCTCTTTGGGAAACAGACTTCTCAGTGATATTGTTGGTTCAAAAGGTATGCAGTTTCAATGTCCTTTGGGCATTGAACAATCATACATATACTTATATCCATATATATAATATCCTCCCCTGGAATGTAAACTTCTTTTTTTTTAAGGGTTTTTTTTTTTTGCAAGGCAAATGGGGCTAAGTGGCTTGCCCAAGGCCACACAGCTAGGTAATTATTAAGTGTCTGAGACCAGATTTGAACTCAGGTACTACCTCAGTCTGAAGGCCGGTGCTTTATCCACTGCGCCACCTAGCCACCCCGAATGTAAGCTTCTTGAGGCCAATATTATATTCCAATTTATCTTTATATCTCCCCTGGCTAGCAAGATATCTTGTGAATAAAGGGAACTCAATTTGTTCATGATCTTATCCCCAACCAAGCCTTCAGATACATCCTCAGGGCAAACTATATTTACCCAGGATACTTGGGAAGAGTTTTCTCAGGGTCCTTGCTCTTTATGTGCAGTGAAGAACTCTGAAAATTGCTCTTAGATTAGAGATTGAAAAGTGATTGTGTTGGGCAACCTTTGAAAACAGTGCTATGAGAATAGCAAAACAGTGTATTCCCATTTACCCAACAAAGCCAAATGTCAACTGAATTAATCAACGAGATTTGGGTTAGTTTGTTTTTTTTTTTTAATTTGGGGGAATTTTTATTTTTTTACAAAACTGGGGTTATAAAGAGCTCTGCTCAGAATATAGTAATTATCAGCTGCCACTATTCCCAAGTGTATACTTGCTCTCACACTTTTTTTTGGAGAGGTTTTGGGGCGGGGGTCTCAGTTGTCAGCTTGTAATCGGGAAGAAAATTACAAACACTGCTTTTTAAATATACAGAGATTCGCAGAGAGAAGCATTGAGCTTCTAACAATTATTCTAAAGAAGAGACATCCCCAGGTGCTGTTCTATCTCTGGTGCCACAGTTTGCAAAAATTTCCCCATTAATGATCCGGCCTCAGTGACAATATTTTAAATCACAGTTGGTCAGTATGTGTTTATGTAAGGAATGGAAAAGAAATAAAGGAGCATTACTTCACGTGGAATATCAAACATTTGAAGGGCTTTGAAATTCCAGAGAAAACCAAAAAATCTAGTCCAGGGGTTCTTAAACTATTTCTTATGTGTCAAAGACTCCTTGGGCAGGCTAGATCCCTTTTCAGAATCATAAAATTTTAATGAATAAAGAAAAAAATATGGGACAATGAAAGAGACCAGTTTGGTGAAATATAGTTATCAAGGTAATGAATAAAATAAGCCCACAGTCCCCAGGTTAAGAATCTGTGCTCCTTTAGGCAAATATCATCATTTATAGGTCTAAGAGATGGAAGAGAGTTAAAAGATATGATTTAGTCTCACTATATATCTAACCAGTGAGCAATAGTTGAGGGCCTATGAGATGAAGTGAATTTTCCAAGGTCACACAAATAAAAAATAGAAGAACCAAGATTCAAACACAGTTCCCAGATGCTTAATCTAATTCATACAGGCAGGAAGAAATGTTACCTCCATGCCGTTACACCTGACCTCTCCTTTCCTCAGTATCATGAAATCCATCTCTTCCTGTGAGATATATAGCTTAAACACAAGCTTCTACATTAAAGTCATTCCTTAGCTCCTCCCCCCCCCCACTATCCTAACTCCCATCATTTTAGATTTGTGATAATTAATTCAGGCTACTCACTGGAAGGTCAAAGACTGAAGCTGAAGCTTCAATGTTTTAATCACATAATGAGAAGATGGTATACATTTGAAAAGACCCTGATTCTGGGAAAGATTGAAGGCAAGAGGAAAAGAGGATGGCAAAAGAGGAGATGGATAGATGCTGTTATGGCAACAATCTACTTGGAATTGGGATAGACTTTGAGAGATAGAGAAAGATAGAAGAACCTGGCATGTTATGATCCATGAGGTCAGACATGATGGAATAAATGAACGACATATATCTCTTTTATTTATATATGTATACATTTAGCTATATTTATATGCATATATCATATAAATCTGTTTATGTATAATGATGATGATGATAATGTTTGTAATTTGTTCTCAAAGAAGAATATAACTTCAGGGAAGTTATGACAAGCATGTGAATTGAATTTGAGTGAGGGGCGTCTGTGCAAAGTCACCAGGCTCACTTTCTCCTCCGGAGCCATTTGGATCCAGGGGCCAGATATGGATCAGGATGACTGGAGATAGCCCTGGATGTGAGGCAGTCAGGATTAAGTTATTTTCCCATAATTCCACAGCTAGTAAGTATCTGAGCTAGGATTTGAACTCATGTCCTCCTGACTTCCGCAGCACTCCACCCACCACTCTGCCATCTTGCTGCATATATATATATATATATATATATATATATATATATATATATATACCATGTATTGTGTGCTTATGGCATAAAATATATGTGAAATATATGTTGTAAAATATATATTTATTTATACATGGATATACATGGGTGTAGAGAGATACAGATATGTCTTCCATGTAGTTGTTGTCTCCCCAGGTGAACTCAGTGTGAAAGAGGATTGTTTCATTCTTTGTATTTGTACAATGCATGGCATAGATACTTACTAAAGATTTATTAACTTATTGATTGATCCAATAGCAGAGGCAAGATTCAAACCCAGGTCTTCAGATGGTGGATCTTGTCTTCTTTTCACTCTACTAAATTGACCCGCCATGCTCACATTTGCATAATAACTCAAGGCTTTTGAAATACTTCACTTTCTATTGCTTCATCAGATCCTCACAAGAATTCTGTTATTAATAACCTCATTTGAAGATGAGGAAACTGAGGTTCAAACAGTGACTTACCCAAGGTCACACAGCTAGTCGGCAACTGAGGTAGGATTTCAAGCCCAGGGCTCTATCCAGGATGCTTCTTCAAGTGTCAGTGTTTTTTTATGACTGAGTTTTTGTCTTTAGTCTAGATCTTCTCCTGCCTGGAAGCCCTTGCATCTTCTATTAGCCTCTGATGTGAAATTCCAGCTTTTCTGGTAACTCTCTGACCTAAGAGGTAGGAAACTAGTTGGAGACACTTGCTAGGGAACTAATGCCTTCTCCATACAGCTTTCTAAATTGTTCCATTTTGGGGCGGCTAGGTGGCGTAGTGGATAAAGTACCAGCCTTGGAGTCAGGAGTACCTGGGTTCAAATCCGGTCTCAGACATTTAATAATTACCTAGCTGTGTGGCCTTGGGCAAGCCACTTAACCCCATTTGCCTTGCAAAAACTTAAAATAAATAAATAAATAGATAGACAGACAGACAGACAGACAGATAGATAGATAGATAGATAGATAGATAGATAGATAGATAGTTCCATTTCCCTGATCCACAGAATGACTCAGGTGTCCAACCCCTCAATCCCAAGATCAATGATAAAAACACATTGTAAAGATGCAATTTCTTGCATTGATGACTCACTTCCTCTTTTGACAGCCTGAAAATCATTTAGCAAGAAGTTCTGGTGACATACCTGGTTACGTTCTTTTTCCATCATGCTTTGGAGAAATGAGCTGCTATTAGGACGTTCAGGGAGAGGGAAGCAAGTACTTCCCTAAAATCCTTCCTTTTTTTCCCAGTGACTTCCCCTACATGCTTTCATCCTTTGGAAGTCACAAGTTGATCCCTATGCCTTCCCTGTTTAAAAAAAAAAACACCACAAATAAAAATTCCATTTCATATACATCACAAGATCATAGCTCCAGAACTAGAAAGGACTTCAGAACACTTTCAGTCCAATGGTCTCATTTTACAGATAAGGAAACTAAGGTCTTGGGAACTCAAAAGACTGACCTAACATTGAACTAATTTAGAAAAAAAATTGGTGGTAATTTGCATCTTTTCTAGTGCCTATTGGAAGTAAAAAGTCTGTGGAACGTCACTGAATGATCTACAAAATCTTGCAGAATCTCAGAAAACCTGCATCAGTCTAGAACCCTCTTTGTTATTCAAATTGACACTTTGATCACTATTATTTCCCAGTATATGCTTCCCCCCCCTTCCTCCCCTGCAAAAAGAGACATCCTTTGTAATAGAAAATTTTAAAAAGAAATTGGAGGGGGAAACTAGGTGGTTTAGTAGATAGAACACTGGCCCTGGAGTCAAGAGTCCCTGAGTTCAAATCCGGACTCAGACACTTAATAATGACATAATTGTGTGGCCTTGGGCAAGCCACTTAACCCCAATTGCCTTGCAAAATCCTAAAAAAAAGTTGAAAGAACAGTAGTTCAGCAAAACTGACCAATACATCAATGAAGTCCAATATGAAGAAAACAGACTTTAGAATCAAATGCACTATAAGTGTATTACTTCCATGAATAAGAATCATTGTGATGTTTTTTATGGAGTAATCCCTTGGTTTCCCTAGACCTCAGTTTCCTGATTTATAAAATGGGAAGATTGGACTAGATGGTTTCTAAGGTCACTTCCAATTTTCTATTTATAGTCATACTATATTTATGAAAAAAACTCCCTGTTAATGATCCATTATATGATGCTGATGATAAAGTATAGGGCTTTACTACTGTACTGTCTTTTATTTCATATGCATGTAAAAGTTGTGTCAACTGAAGTGTTTCTCTGGCAATATTGCCATGAAACTAAAAATTCACATAAAAATGGTTTTAATAGACCATCATTCTATAATTAATGACTGCTTTTGCAACATAGAGCACAACTCAAAGCTGTAGTGTCATTTGACCCATAAAAGAAAACTAAAACACCAGTGAGTATTAGTAGGAAAGGAGTGTCCAGAGAGCATCTTTTAACCTAACAAGATTCATGTGAGCAAAAGAAAGCTACAAACTCTAGAGGAGAAAAACTGCCTAGCATATAGAATAAATGAGACAAATGATGAGTATATAAAAAGAAATCACTGGGCAAGTGATTCCCAGGGTGGGGAGGGGGGTATTGCTTATTCTTCTTGGAGTACCTGGGATCTAATGAATTAGGATGACCTATTTTCTTCCCAGGTTTGATGCTTTCTGGCAAAGGGACTTTTTCTCATTGTTGCTATTATTATTCTGTTGCCATTATTTTTGTTGATGTCACTGTTATTGCTGTTTTTCCTCCTCCCCTTCTTTCTTCCTTTTTTCTCTTCCTCTTCTTCTTTCTTTTTAACATGGACCGTGAAGGTCAATGTTCACATGTTTGCTATTTGCAGTTGGTTTATTTGCAGTTGATTTCCCCTCCTTATTCCTTTGCCAAGATCTAGTTAGAATATTATTATCTAGAAACCACAAAGGAGGAACATTGGAGAGAGTTATGACTCTATGGGTGTAGCAAAAGGGAAGGAGATTTATAATTCCAAGAGAATACAGCAAGGAGAGATGCAGTATGGAATAGCAAAAAGAGTGTTCTACTTCTGAACGCTAATCTGATCTTTGTTCTTAGCCAGCAGTGTAACCCTGATAAAGTCTTTCTAAGATTCAGTCCTCTATTTTTAAATTGAGATATTTAGGTTTAATGATTTCTGAGATCTCTTCTTACTCCATAGTCTATAATTCTGAGCATCACAAGATTGGAGAAAATCAACATAAGATCATTGATTTGGAACTGGATTCAAACAAAAGTATAAGAAAACAGTAGAAAAATAAATTAAAAAGTAATTTACACAGTGGATAAAGCACCAGCCTTGGAGTCAGGAGTACCTGGGTTCAAATCCCGTCTCAGACACTTAATAATTACCTAGCTGTGTGGCCTTGGGCAAGCCACTTAACCCCATTTGCCTTGCAAAAACCTAAAAACACAACAAAAAACAAAAAAGTAATTTACACTTAACCCCATTGCCTTGAAAAAATCAAAAAAAAAAGTAATTTATACTAAAGAAATTCTAAATAAACTTAATAAACTTATATCATACTTTGCCCTCCATTGATTCAAATCAGTTCTCCACCACATAGGAGTGATCATGGTATCATAGATCTCAAATTAGAAGAAATCTCAAGACACCACTTAGTGTTCCATCCATCCAACACCTCATTTTTCCAGATTGGGAAATTGAGAACCTCCTAGGTGAGTGGTAGAGTGAAAAGAAAAATGAATTTGGAATTGTTGGATTCAAATGTTGTTGCTGTTTTTCCTTTTTCAAAGAGGGCCAATGACTTTATAAGGTGATTACTTAATTTGTGTATGAAATGAACTTAAGTGAGGCAGCATTGCACCAAATCATCAGCCTTACTCTCTCCTTCAGGATCCTCAGAATCCAGGGGCAAGTCGAAAGTCAAGACAACTGGCAAGGACCCAGGACACAGTGGAAGACCTTGGCATCTTCAGTCCTTGCCCAAGGACTAAGTGCTCCACAGAGTGTGCTTCAGTTACCTTCATTTAACAGATTGTCCTCATCCACCCAATTCCACAAGAAAGTCTTCACAAGCTCGGGGTAGACCTCAAATACCATCTCTGATACAACCTGTGTAAATATTTGCAAATCACAATTTCTTCATCTGTAAAACAAAATGTTTGGACTGGACAGCCTCTTGAACCCCTTTGAGTTTTAAATCTACAATGCATAGTAACTCACTCAAGGTCACAGAGAAAATTCGTGGAAGAATAAGCATTTTACATCAGATCCTCTGACTCCAAATCCAAAGTGTTTTCTGCTAGGTTGTGTTACCTACAAAATACATTTTCTAGTGACTATATCATTTACCGTATCAGCTCATTTTCTTAGTCTAAAATAAGATCTTGACTCCTGCATATAGCGAGGGATTACTATTCACCTCTCAGGACTGTTACAATAAAAGAACCTTAAAAATTTTAAATGCTTCAAAGATGGGAATTGCTATTATTATTATGTTGAGCTTTTAAAATTATTTTCATTATTATGTCACCCATTTTGATCAAATCCTTCAAGGGTTTATAATGTCTCTCCCTGTGGCTAATCCCTTCAATGACATAGCTTGAGATCCTGCCTTAACTTAAAAGGATTTTCAAGAATTAGCTTGGTTGAACAATTCCTCACCCATTCTCCAGTCTGCTGAGGAACATCTCTAAATTTGAACTGGTCCACAGATAACCAATATGCAAATCATTGTCAAACCCGTTTTCAAAGCCTTCCCAGTTTTGAGGCATTCCAACACAAATATCAGCCACTACTATAGACAACTGGCTGTGAATATCAAATAGAAGGATGATGGACACAGGACACAGTTTAACACACACGCACACACACACACGCGCGCGTGCATATATACACACCACCTTTCATTTACTTTGCCTATGTTTTTTAATTCCTTTTGCAAGGGAGTTGATTTTTCCCAGACCTAATCACAAAAAAACGACCAGATAATAAAGTGTTTAACTTAGGATGGGGGGAATGAGTATGCATGTGTATTTATGTATGTGTGTGTGTGTGTGTGTGTATGTCATATACATGGATAAGGCCTGTGGAAATTTGTTTTGCTTGACTATGAGTATATGTTACAAGAATTTTGTTTTTCTTCAATCGGGATGGGAAGATGAGGGAGAGAAAATGGATTTTTATTCATTGAAAACAATGAAATTAAAGTGGAAAAAAATCAAGTCATATATCTGAATAATCTTTCTGAGAGTATGACAACATTGTCATAGAATCACCAGGATGTTAATGGATATGATACTATCTTATTACTCTCTACCAAAGACAAAGAAAGCTAAGTCTTTTGGGTAATAAACCACGCAATATTAGTTGATCTAGAGTTAGAAGGACCCTCAAATATTGTAGTCCAATAATCTCCATCTTACAGATGAGAACACTGAGGAAAACAAGGTTAGGTGACTTGCTTAGAGCCACAAAGCTCCTAAGTGCCTGAGGTCATATTTGAACTCACAAAGATGAGTCTTCTGATTCCAAGGCTAGTGTTCTGAATTCCACTGTGTCACCTAGCTACCTGAAAGGTGATGTTGGATTAATTCTAATATCTCGTCTAACTCTAAATATTTGGTTCTATGCCATAAAAACTGGTCTATTTAGATATTTTTCAAACTCCAAATACTATGCACAATCCCAGAATAAGGTTCTATTAATGCCCTTGAAAATACTCTTGATACTATCAACTCTTTCAGTACAAGAACATATTATATTGAAAAATACATGTATTCTGCAAGTTTTATTGGTTACTAATTGCTTTAGATTCATTTATAAGGTAATTAGGAAAAAAACTAACATAACTATAATTGAACCCTTGTGAAATTTGCATTTTGGGCCAAATTTAGTACAAAATATTTAGCACTGGGATAAAAGAGGAAAAAAAACTTCAGCATTGAAAGAGTTAAAATATCAATCCATTATTTGCCCTTTGGTGTGTATGTGTGTGTGTCTGTTTATCTAGATGTGTGCGTATATAGTAACACAGTACCAGACCTGGAGTCAGGAAGACTCATTTTTGTTGTGTTCAAATCTGACTTCAGAGTAGCAAGTCACTTAACCCTGTTTGCCTCAGTTCCTTCATCTATAAAATGAACTACAGTAAGGAAATGACATTCCAGCAGGCAAAGAAAGAAAATCCCAAATTGGAATCACAAAGAGTTGGATACAACTAAAAACAATTCAAAAATATCTATGTTTTTATGTATATTTCCTGTTTCTATTACCATGATAAAGTGAAAGGAAATTATTATGGATACAGCATTCCAATTGTGATACAAAAGAATGCACGATGAGATCTCTGTGGTTTGGTATTTCCACCATGATAACACCACTTTTCCACAACTACCCTTCTGACTTTTTTCTCCTTTCTCAGCAAATAAACCCTCTCTGTAACAGAATAAGACCCAGGGAATTGGAAATGTCAAAATATATTGAGCAACAAAGAGACAAGTTTTGCATAAATATTTACATCTTACACAACATCTCACAAGTTGGGATATTTTAGACATATGGAGCCATCGGAATCTCTTCAGGTCGATTTCTAGTCCAAATCTTGTCTGGAAACATGTCTGAGAAAATATTATTTTTGTTTCCTAAAGTTTCAACTGGATTGCATTAATTTTGTTGAGGCGGGGAGGGGTAAGGCTTTACTTTTTTTTTTAGTGCTTGCTCTGAATCAAGCATTGCATTCTGCAGATGCCATATTTTGACTGTACCACCATTATCTTCTCCAAGCCCCACAGCTGTGTCGCTTCCTACCACTGAATGTGGTCCTCTCTAGACAGCTGTGGCTTTGGAATTGGCAAGAGTAAAAGAGACAGGCATTTAGAAACTAGTCAGAATGATGTGTTGGGCAAAGAATCCACAATAAGCCCCTTCTAAACAATATTCATCAAGACAAGACAGATTTTAGTTAGAAATACACAGTCATCACCAGGTTTCTACACGAGGGCTTGATTTCCCAGCAAACTAATGCATATAATAATCCCAGTAAGACTCATTCCTCACTTTTCTGAGAAGACTAGTGAACTGGTGGCTCTTCTTTATACGTTAAGATTAGTGAAGGATGGGGGTGGCTAGGTGGCACAGTGGATAAAGCACCAGCCCTGGAGTCAGGAGTACCTGGGTTCAAATCCGGTCTCAGACACTTAATAATTGCCTAGCTGTGTGGCCTTGGGCAAGCCACTTAACCCCATTTGCCTTGCAAAAACCTTAAAAAAAAAAAAAAAAAGATTAGTAAAGGATGGTTCCTATCTGGAAGAGGAGGGAGTTAACTATTTTCTTTTCAACTACATTAATTATGGATATTATATATCTGTGGCAAATCAGTTAATTTCTCTGGGCTCCTATTTCCCTGTCTGTTTTATTAAATGAAAGCATTTGGACTAGATGACTTCCATGATCCCTTTCAAATGTGACATCTAAAAATTTATTTATTCATTTATTTATTTTTATTTTTTATATTTATATATTTTATTTGTTTGTTTGTTTATTTATTTATTTGAAGCAATGGGTCTAAGTGACTTGACCCAGGTCACACAGCTAGACAATTATTAAGTGTCTGAGGCTGGATTTGAACTCAGGCCCTCAACTCCAGGGTTGGTTCTCTATCCACTGTGCCACCTAGCTGCCCTATTAACTAATCATTTTTAATCATGCTAGCAATAGTTAATAAAAGAGGTCAGTGACACTCTTGAATGCCAAAGATTCTTCATGGAACCCATTCAAGGTTTATATGTTCTTGGAAAATTTCCTGAAGGTAGCAATCAACTTTGATTGGTTAAGAATTGATTAAAAAAAATGGATGTTATAAAAAGAGGTGGACCTATTCTAATGAGAGACTGAGAGATGTGACTTTAATTATGTCATTTATTTCCAAATCACCCCAAACCTTTGGTAAGGTAGATAAATGATCTAGGCACTCCCCCTGCCAAAATATAAGTGGAACACAATGGGGAGGAAATCACCTTAGATTAAATTCTTTGCAAGCTTCTTTGCAACAACCTTACCTAGGTAGTCTGAGTGGAATAAATTTTTTGAAAACAGTTGAGGATCACCCTAATAATTTGTTGTTTATAATCATTTCTCTCACAAATATAAATCTAAAATCACACTCATATAACATTGAAGTGCTGACTTTTCTAAATCTCTACAATTTCCCAAAATCTATTTTTCTGTTTTCTATTTTCTATTTTTTTCTATTTTTCTATTTCCCTGAAAAGAATGAGACCATGCAAATCCTCTCTCAAAACACTGATACCACTCAGCCCCTCAATATACAGCTCACAAAATACCCCATCCTTGAAACGTGATTATATCTCTATCAGTCTCTAGTGAATTATTCTATGAATTGGTAATAATTACTCATTTTGATTCTCCAATGATGTGGGGTTTCATCAGTGAGAATACTTTCTCCTCTGAGTAAAAACTGCCACTCCTTTTCATTTATACCTTAATAGAGAGTCCTTGTGAGTCATTGTATACAAAATAATTTATAATCTGTTGATGAATTTCTCTGAACTAAAGGAAGTTTTGTGGCATAGATTATTAAACCTGAACTCAGGAATGCCTGGGTTCAAATTCAACCTCAGACACTCACTACCATGTGTCCCTGAGCAATATCAACTGTTTTGCCTCAGTTTTTTTCTTCTGTAAAATGGGAATAAATCGTAGAACTTATTTATCATGATCTTTGTGAGAAATAAAAGGAGATGTTTGTATTAAATCTCCACCTGTCCTCCTTTTCAGATTCTTTTTGTGTGTTGTCTTGGTCTATTAGACTATAAGCTAATTGAGGTTAGGAGCTATCTTTTTTTCTCATATTTGCACAGTGGCTGGCATATCATAGGTGCTTAATAAATGTTTATAGATTATTGACTAAGTAATCTGGCAAAACTTAAACACTAGATAAATGTTTGCTACTATCTGAATTCAATTGGTATCAATTTAAATTGATAAGGACATAAGCTACCACTGAGCTAGGTCTTCCATGCCTTTACTGTCTAGTGTAGCATCTGCTTGAATGATTGTAAATCATTTATATATATATATACATATATATATATGTATATATATATATACATATGTATATATACATATATATATATCTTATATATATATAATATATATGAGAGAGAGAGAGTTATACTTATAGATATAGTTATAGGAAAGATAAAGACAGGCTTTAAAGCGATTTTGTATTTGACATCACTGTTAACCACTGTCTAACTCTGTTCCAAATACAAACAAAACAGTTTTATAAATTGTGTTCAGTACATTAGACCAATGGAATACTGTGTTGCAATAAGGAAAGAAGCTATGGAAAAGTGGGAACAGGAAATCAGTAAACCCATAATTTCATTGGTGGATGGAACTCCAAGTGGGAAAACTCTCTCTACCAAGTAATCTGGCACCTTTGCTGCAATTTATAATCTTAGCATACTGCTTCAGTATCACGGAAATGATAAAATGTTAAGTGATTTATTTTAAGTCACAACACTAGTATGTTTCTTTTATTCCTTGTTTTCATTGCCTGCATTCTTCTCCATTTCTTCTTCTTTTCTCTTTTGCTCTAGCTTCTTTCCTTTTTTATTCCTTCTTTTTCTTTCATTTCCTTCATTCTTTCTTCATTTCTTTTATCTTTCTCCTTTTTCTAATATCATTCTTTCTTTTGCTTTCTTTCTTTCCTTTCCTTCTTTTTTCTCCATATATTTTCTTTCATATTTCTTATCCTTTCTCTAACATCTTTCCTTCCTTTTTCATTCTTTCTTTTTTCTTTCTTTTATCTTTTTTTTTACTTTTTTCTTTAATTTTCATATTTCTTCCTCCCTTTTCTTTCTTTTTTCTCTTTCTTTGCTTTTATTTCCACCTTTCTTCCTTCCTTTTTTCTTCTTTCTTCCTTTTCTTTTTTTTAGGAAGATGTGGAAAAGAACAAGTGATTTTTTTTTAAATAATAATACTTAAATAAAGAAAAGATTTTTCTCTGGCACTAAGTTTAAGTGACTTACCTAGGGTTTCACAATCTGTTTATGTCAGAAACTGAAACTTGTATGCAGATCTTCCTAACTGTGCCTCCAAGGTCATTTCTCTGTCTGCTACTGTACAACCTCTTGGATTTTGAATGAATTAATTTCTTTTTTGTTTTTAAATACTAAGAAGTAGGGGCGGCTAGGTGGTGTAGTGGATAAAGCACTGGCCCTGGAGTCAGAAGTGCCTGGGTTCAAATCTGGTCTCAGACACTTAATAATTACCTAGCTGTGTGGCCTTGGGCAAGCCATTTAACCCCATTTGCCTTGCAAAAACCAGAAAGAAAGAAAGAAAGAAAGAAAGAAAGAAATTAATACTAAGAAGTAGCTTCAGAAATCCTTTTTTTTTAGTGCAAAATGTTCTTTCTAGCCTGGAAGTTCCCTAAGATCAGGGACTGAAGTTTTTGGGGTTTTTCTTTTTAGTTTGCATTGGTTACATGCTCTTTGAAAAAAATTGCAAGAAAATGCAAACAAATCACGTAGTATGTAGTCTTGATGCTTTATAATCTTCCCCAAAAAAGGAAAAAAATACCCCCATTGGTGAGATCATGGATCTGATCATATTTTGTTCTACTGACAAGTGTACATTTGACCTTAAACTAGGGAAGACCTTCTACATTTAAAATGAAACAGTTTGGAGAACGTACAAATGTTTCTGATTTTTACCTTGTGCTTGAAGGAAAAGGCTTCATTGTCTAAGGCTTATCTGGAGGCTTGACCCTGTTTTTTGTTAAAAGGTTTTAGGTTTTTTGTTAAAATAATTTTAATGGATCCACAAAATTAAAAAGCTCTGATTCATGTTTTCCCCCCTCCCTCTTTCCCCCCCCAAAAAATATGTGAAATAACTAACATCTCAAAGACGGATTTCTCTGACGTTTTCAAGTTTAGCACATCTCTCTAAGCTACATCCATTCTTGGCTTTCTGTGCATTGCATTTTGCAACTTTCAATGTTATCTCACTGAATAGCAATTTCAGAAAGTCAGATTGCAACCTCCAGGCTTTGATATAGGAGTTCTATAAAGAAGTGACAACTTTCACAGAGAAGGCTATGAGGAAGAACATAGACTTGGGAGTCAGACTGGATCCTAAGACCAAGTTTGCCATTAACTAATTGGAGGAGGTCAGCCAAGTCACTTTATCTTTAGGCCCTCAGTTTCTCCACTTGTAAAATGGTTAATTGATTTGGAGGTATAAGGGAATAAAGTTATGCAATCCAACCTTTTTTTCATTTTAGGTGAAGAAATTGAAACCTAGAAATATTACTTGCACAAAAATAAGAGATAGAATCAGGATTCAATCCCAAATCTTTGGACCCCAGACTCAATATCCTTGTTATTCTATCACATTACATCGGACCACAAAGCTGACTTTCAACTATGTTCCCTATACCTTATCCTGATTTTACAATGAAATTCTTATTAAACTTTTCTGCCTTTACAGAGTGAATACTGAACATAATCATTGGGACAATTATTTTCTTTAATGATTCATCTAAATTGTATGGAAAAATTCCAAAAGGAAACAAGATAGCAGCATTGAATGAGCTTTTCTTTCAGGGAAAAGAAACTGTGACAAGGAGAAGAAGGAAGAAGAAGAAAGAAGAAGGAGAAGGAGAAGGAGAAGGAGAAGAAGGAGAAGGAGGAGGAGGAGGAGAAGAAGAAGAAGAAGAAGAAGAAGAAGAAGAAGAAGGAGAAGGAGAAGGAGAAGAAGAATAGAAGAAAGATGGCTCTTTATAATTTGAATGACTTGTAATTTGTTGGCACACACAAAAAAACTCCCAATTGGTATCATAGAGATTTCTTCTTCCCTTTTTATCCATGGAAAGACCTTTCTCTCTTTGGTTTTCCAGGTAACAGGGTATTTGTCACCACTCAATTAGTATCATTACTTCTACTTGAGTACCTTTGTAATATAATTTTGAATGAATCACTTAAACTCCCTGGGACTTGGTATCCTCTGTAAAATCAGGGAGTTTGGGCATCTGAAGTCACTCCCTGCTCCAACTAGATCTATTACCCTAAGAAGTAGCTTCAGAAATCCTCTCTTTTTTTAGTCCAAAATGTTCTTTCTAGCCTGGAAGTTCCTTAAGATCAGGGACTGAAGTTTTTGGTTTTTTTCCTTAGTATTCCCCACCCTTTGCATGGTGGCTGGTACATCAATCAATCAATAGATGTCATCGTCTTGCAATAGACCACCACCTATTTGTCTTTTGCCTATGTGACCTTTGTCAAGTCACTCCAGTCATCTCCAGTCTTCCTGATCCATATCTGGCCACTGGACCCAGCTGGCTTTGGAGGAGAACGTGAGACTGGTGACATAACACAACACTCCTCACTCAAATCCAATTCCCTTGCTAGTCATGCATCACCTCCCTTCCCCCACCCCCATGTATGGTTTTCTTTGAGAATGAAAGGCAAACATCATCATCATCATCATCATCATCATCATCATCATCATCAATTATTACGCCACAAGGTTATAAATTAGTTGTTACTGTTGCTGCTTTTGTTATTGTTCAGTCATCACAGTCATCTCACACTCTTTGAGATCCCTTTTAGAGTTTTCTTGGCAAAGATCTTGGAGCGGTTTGCCATTTTCTTCTCCAGCTCATTTTATGGATGAGGAACTAAGGCCATAAGAATTAAATGACTTGTCCAAGTCACACAGTTAGTCAGTGTCTAAAGTCTCAGAATCCATGGCCACCCCTCTCTTTTTACTATTAGGAGACGCCCCATTTTCCAGAGCTAAGGCGCAGCAAGCAAGCAAGCTGTCCCCTGAGCTTGGCATAACAATAATCCCTAGGGCTCACCTTTGGATTCAATTCTGCTTCCTCTAAATAATAGAACGGATGGTCCCTAAATTCAGGCAAGCACCAACAGGGCCAGACATGAAACCTTGCTATGAATGGACTTTTTGTCACTAGACAACCTTGCCTCATTGTTGTTAATATGCCTCATTACTGTTACCACACTACTCTGTTTGATTCTTTGTCTAGCCACAAATATATGAATCAAGGTTTAGCCCTACCACCTCAGGTCCCCTACTAAAGAAGGGCCTGACACACGTGTCTAATTTCTCTCCTTCAATGAATAAAGAAAGCTTTTTACTTTTAACCTGTTTGAACTCTTAGGTATTTTTGGAGTTAACAGTGACTACAAAACCCTCTGTGATTCTTCGGTCATTTGTTAGCAGAGTTGACAAGTCAGGTTAGCACTCAGATCTTTCTCACTCATAATCTAGCCTTTGTCTGATGAATGCACATGAGTGGACGCAGAATAGTATATTGAGGTCAAGGACTCGGACATGTTTTATCTTTGTCTTTCAAGGTCATAGTGTTATTGTTATTGCTCAGTTGTTTTAGTCACATCTGACTCTTCCTGACCCCTGATAAAGATACTGAAGTGGTTTGCCATTTCTTTCTCAAGCTCACTTTATAAAGGAGAAAACGGAGGCAAACAGGATTAAGTGACTTGCCCAGGGTCACACAGCTAGTAAGTGTCAGAGACTGGATTTGAACTCAGGTGTTCCCAACTCAAGGCTGGGTGCTTTAGAAAATCAGGTACCTCACTGCTCAGAGTGTTATTGTGGGTGCCTGGTAAATGGTTCCTGAACTAGAAAGAAAATGACATTTCTAAAAGAAGACATAATAAACAAATAAACCAAAAACTCAAAACCCTAGCAATAGGCATGCATAAATACACATATGCACAAACATGTATCTATGCATATTTACATATATGCATATATACATGAGCTGTCACACATATTAATATCCTTACTTTCATACCTCGTAATCTATGCATACATATAAATACATATATTTCTAGATGCAAATATACACATATGCATGTACATTTATATACCTATATATAAATATATATGTGCACATCTACACCTATACATACATACACACACACACACACACATAAACAAACAATTTTTGAAGTTTTTCTTAAAAATGTAGCCATAGAATACACTGCTTGGACTTTGAGTCAATGAAAGAGCACGAGAGAGGTATCATGAGATAGCGGCTAAAACACTGGTCTTGGAAACAGAAAGACCTGGATTCAAATCCTGCCTCAGACATCTACTAGTTGTATGATCCTAGGTAAATCACTTAATCCCTAAGCCATTCAATTTCTTCATCAATAAAAATGAGGTAGATGGACCTAATAGTCTCTAAGGTCTAAAATCAATGATCTTGATCCAACAGTCCCTTTAATGATGCAGAGTTGTCCTGAAAGGCACAGACATTCAGATAAATGCATCAATTGCAGTTTAAATTTCTAAATTCTAAAGAGAGGCTGCATGGGTTTTTTTCTGGAAGTGAACATTTTGCAGGGATTCTGAATGTATTTCATCTTTCTCACAAGTGGGTCATGAAAGGGAATAGCATTTCCTTCTTTGGCCGGAATCCAAATCTGTGAATATTTACTCTCTTTGCCTCTCACATTGAAATTCATACAAGGACTAAAGAAAGTATCCATGGAAGAAGTAAATGGGTTGTTAGGGAACAAAAAAATGTCAGCCTATCTTATCTGGGTATATAGGCAGTTAAGCTAAGAAATAAAGCTTATTGTTTTGTAAACCTTTGTCCCAGGGTGATTCTCTGACTTCTTAATTGGACTATAGAAGTATTTTGCTCTTTACTATGGAAAAAAATCTGTTTCCACTGACATTTGCAACTTTAAAGGTCTACCACATGAAATAGTTTTTATTGGTGTAGATAAAGTTGCTTTATTGCATATCCAGGACCAGGTCAGTTGGGCTGTGGAGAAAAGGAGGGATTTGTAAAACTAAATTGTAGGAATGTTTACAAACTTTGTTTCCATTTTGAAGGTTGGCAGCTCCACATTTAGAGGATTATAAGAAGTCCCATCCCCAGGAAAAAAAAAATTGGAAAAATGCCTGCCTTTTCCCCTATCAGCCCATTCATTCTTCAGTAAAGGGAATTGGCCCATTTTCTTCTCATATGTTTCCCTGTATTCCTGGGGTGAAATTATATTTTAATGGAGTTCTTAACATTTTGCATATGCCATGAACTTTTGGGGAACCATGGTGGAACCTATGGACCTTCCTTAGGACCAATTTTTGTTTGTTTTTCACACTCAAAGAAGACCACAACAACAGGGAAGTGATGCCATGACAAATACATGAATTGGATTTGAGTGAGGAGGGGCTGTGCTAATTCACCAACCTCATTTATTCCTTCAGAATCATCTGGGTCCAGTGGCCAAATATGAATCAGGATAACTGAAAGTGGGTGGCCCTGGATGTGAGGCAATCCGGGTGAAGTGACTTGCCCAGGGTCACACAGCTAGGGCCACTAAGTGGCGCAGTGGATAGAACACCGGCTCTGGAGTCAGGAGTACCTGAGTTCAAATCTGGCCTCAGACACTTCATAATGACCTAGCTGTGTGGCCTTGGCCAAGCCATTTAACACCCCATTGCCTTGCAAAAAAAAAAAAAAAAAAACCAAGGTCACACAGCTAGTAAGAGTCAAATGTCTGAGGCCGGATTTGAACTCCTGTCCTCCTGACTCCAAGGCCAGTGCTCTATCCTCTCTACCACCTAGCTGTCCCATTTTCCTTAGAATAATGTTATTAAATGCACCAACTAAATAATACATAGGATTAAAAAGCATGCCAACTAGATTGAAATGCAATTATTAAAATATTTTAGATAAGTTTATGAATCCCAAGTTAAGAACCTCTGCCCTGTCTGTTTTCCATCTTTCTGTTTTATGAAAACTCATGGATCTCTCAGAAGTTTCTCAAAAAACCAGATGAGGAGCAAAAAAAATAAAAAAAACTGGCTATGGAACACATATCAATGTGTTCCTTAACCTCAGTTTACTTTTCACAGATTTTTGTCCAAAGGTGGCTAAATTTTCTGGTTTTTTAAAAAGGTATAATCAGGAAGGGGGAAAGAAAGAAAGAAAAATAATTCCAAAGAGATTAGAAATATTACACAGAAACCAAGGGTCTTATATTTGTCTCAAATTTGAACAAAAAATCAGCTATCTGTTGGAAATCATCTAAATCACTGGTTTCAATGAATAGAAGTGTGGAAAAGGAATCAAATTGTAAAAGAAGTCTATTTGGCAATAAATTCTCTCTGGCTTGAAATGAGTTGTAGCAATCAAAAGAGTGAAAGTGTTTGGCTGTACATATAAAGAAACTGTTTAGAAACAGGATGGAAAAAACTTGCCTACTTCATTGAAACTACACCTGAATTTATAATGTTGAATTTAGCATAAAAGAGAATTATTAATAGCTAGATGTTAAAGGAGTCAAATAGATTTAGTTGAAAGAGCTAGAAAACAGGAGGCCAGCTGAATCTGGGAGAAATGGTGTCAAAAGCCCTCCAGGTCACTAAGAAAGAGAATGTACACAATTAGACCATGTCACCACAGCCAAACTAGGCTACAGAATAAAAATACTGCAGAAATGAATGAAGTGTCATCGCTACCACCCAGTGATGACCTTAATTAAATCAGAGAGACTATTTAATGATCCTAACAAAGGCACATTGTGGAAGCTTGATGACAAAGCGGATAGCGCAAAGTTGGAGGCAGGAAGATTTGGGTTCAAATTTTGCTTCAGATAATTATTTGCTCTGTGACTTGGGAAGCAGCAAGGTGGCTCACTGAATAGAGCTCTGGAAACGAAGTTGGAAAGACCAGAGTTCAAAGCTAATTTCAGACACTTTACTAGCTGCGTGACCCTGGCCAAGTCAGTAAAGAGCAATTTCCCCATTTTATTGTGTTTGTATTATTGTAAATTCATTGTAGCTTTCTAAACTTGTATAATTCTGTCCGTTTCCTTCTCTCCACATTTCCCTATGTTGAAATTCTGTACCTTAATGGAGTTCTTAACATTTTGCATGTATCATGAGCCTGCTTTTCATATATGTCTACAATTTCCCACTTTCTCTGAGAAAACTTTCCCAACTCCTCTTGATTCCAGTGCTTTCCTTTACTTATTTTCTATTATTTTCTATTTTCTCTTTATCCTGTACATAGCCTGCTTTATTTATATTTATTTTCCTCCTTAATCACCCCATTAAATTGTAAGCTCCTAGAGAGAAGGGACTGTCTTTTGCTACTTTTTGTATCCATCAAGTTCTTAGCACAGTGACTGATAGTAAGTGTTTAATAAATGATTATTGAATTGGTTGTATTGAATAAACAGCAAGGGGAAGGAACAAAATGATCACATTTAGGGAAGGAGTAAATTGAGGCAGGCAGTTTTACTCAGTGTTACCCAATTAGTTAAGAGTCTGAGCAAGAGTCTGAGGCTGCATTTGAATTCAAGTCTTTCTGACTATAGACTCAGTTCTTAAGGCAGGCATCTCAACCCATATTTTTGAGGGCAGAGACAGTCTTCTGACTTTCTTCTTATTTCCAACACTTAGCATAGTGCTTGTTGCATAGTAGACTTAATAAATGCGTGTTAATTTGAGTTTACTTACATAATGATTTGATTTTGTGATGGAAGTGGCTGCCCTGAAAGATCCCAGAAACCTCCAGACCCACCAGACAATTTGGGACTTTGAGGATAATACCAACTTCACATAGTCCTGCAGTCTTTTTTTTAAGTGTTCCAGATCACTTTCTCCATAAGCATCCTATGAGAGTTATCATCCCCACTTGAAAGAAGAATAAAACTGAGGAGCTCAGAGTTTAAGGAATCTTTTCTTGATGCCACATAAAAATCAGTGGAGCATAGTCCATAGACCCATGAGCCTTGAAACAATAGTATCAGGCGCATTGCCTATGTGAACTTGAACCATTCACTTCACTTCTATAAACCTGTGTGATTTTCTACAAAATGAAAGGGCCAGACTTAATAAGCTTTAATGTTCCCTCTAAATCTATGAGCCAATGATTCTAAGCCAAGCACCAGTTGGCCTTTCCTTTACTATGGAAAGACTTTTTAATCCTGATTTTTTATGCAATATAGAAATTGATCACGGTCTCCTCCGAAGATGTCCCAAGTGACAAAAAATGATACAGAACCATAAAGTTTTGCATTTGGGTCTGATGATGGTCTATAGATGTGCTCCCTAGGGACCCATCTGGCTAAGCTCATCACTACTCTGACAACAGGATGATGAATTTGAGGGAAACAGCAATTCCTCAAAACTATCTATTTAGCCACAAAAGTATTTCAATCAGCATTAGAGGAAGAAGCTTCTATAACAACAAAATCATAGAAATTGATGCATAGTTGTGGGTCCTTTCTTAAAATGTTCATGAGCAAAGCATGATCCAAATAAAAAGAGGGCTGGCTCAGGAATAAGTAGAGCTGAGTTCAAATTCCATCTCCAACATTTACTACTACTACTATGACCTTGGAAAAATCCTTACTTTACTCATCAATAAAATGGATGGGTGGAGTAGAACAAGAGAGTTGAACCAGTTCTATATCCATTACCTTATTATTTACCTCTACTATGACCTTGATTAAATCACCTCTTGAGTGGGTTTGTCTTCAAGATCTCCTATCAGCTCTTAGAGAACAATATGAGAGACTGTCTACTTTGCACCTCAATTTACAAAAGTTCTTTCTCCAAGGTCAAGATTCTTTATTAACTTGTAGAACTTTGCTTGGCTGCTCTGAATAAAGGCATTTATAAGTTTTTCTAGTTATCTTTAGAATAGTTGAAATTGCTCTCTGGCATTTATATAAGCAGCAAGAGATAATCAGATGATTTCTTTCTCTTTTTTAAAATACAAAGGCCTATTTCCTGTTCATTATGCCCATTATGTTTATTTATGGTATAAATCTCATTTCTTCCCCGAAGGTCACCTGTGGGTTGGTACAGGGTTATTTTTCACCTTTTACAGCCCATTTTATTGTATTTGTATAAATGTAAATTTATTGTAACTATGACTCAATCCAATCTAATTCAGATAAATTCAGCTAGCATTTAGTAAATGTTTTTCATGTTTTCAGGGACTTTGCTAGCCATAGAGACACAGAAACAAAAATGCCCTCAAGGAGTTTTCATTCTACTTTTTGGCTATAACGTGGACCAGAAAAGTAAATGCAAAATTTAGTCAAAGTAATTTCAAAAGGGAGAGAGTGATGAGAACTAGGGGGGGATTTAGAGGTAATTTAGTTCAACCTTCTCATTTTAAAGGGAAGGAACCTGAGGCTGAGAATTTCAATGATTTGCCCAGCCTCACCCCAGTAATAAATTTTAGAGCAGGATTCATACTTGAATCTGGTTACGTACTTACTACACTGATCTTTATTTGTAGGATTTGTGCTTTGATGGAAGTTAAGACTTCCATAAACTGGAAATCAAAAAAGAATGCATTCCACTCATGTAAAATAACTTGGGAAGAAATGGAATGTTAAATAGAGAGAACAGCTAAAAGGTCAACTGGATTAGAATAGGGGGTGTGTAAAGGGTAATTATCTGAAATAAGATTTAAGAATGTAGATGGGGAAAAAAGTAAGAGGGCTTTAAATTCCAGATTAAGGATTTTGTATTTTATTTTGGAGGCAATAAGGAACTCTAAAAGATTTTTGTGTGATAATAGTATATGTGTATATATATCTGATCCATGTTTTAGAAATGAGTTTGGCCGTTTCCAGAATGGATGGATCTTAATCATTTCTATAAGAAACTGCAACCTATGACTACTTTACTAAGAAATTTTGTTATTCATGCCCCAGTTAAAATATCTTAAATATCACTAAGATTTAAAATATTTAGTATTCTTATATTTTTCTTGTGTGGGTTTCACACATACTTCCAACCATCTTTCCTATCCAGAGATAATGCAAATGACTGTAATTTTCCATACGCCTTAAGGTGATGGAAGAACAAAATCTGTGAGGGACAGTCCTCTGAATCAGTCTTGTACCTTTGCTAAGCAATAGTTATCCCATTCCCAATTTATATATTCCATGAGGATGAAGCTATTGCTATTGATCTTTAATAGCTCTATTTAAGCCAAATTGGAATTCTTGCTTTCAAATCTCCATTGGGGTATTTCTTGTCTCCCTCCAGTTCCACCTCTCTAAGCAACTTCTTCATAAATAGCCTTCTGCTATTTGGTTGCCTATTCAACAAATCAAGTATCATGCTAGACTCTAGGGATATAAACACAAAAACATTCCCTGCCCTCAAGGAGCTTACATTCTACTGGAAGACTATATTATATTCTCCATACAAATTAAACAGAAGACATACATGTGCCAAAGTCTAATTGATGCCAGAAAAATAGTGTTGACTTTAGGAAAATTATAAATCAAATAAATCACATTAAAAATAAAAATAATAAAAGCCATTTACCATCCTGCTGCTCTCCTGGACTTCATGATCTCTAAATATCCTACAGGATAATATCAACTCTGAAACTCATACTTCCTGACTACCCCCTGCCTCAAAGCCACTCTGATACTCTGGTCCACCCCATCATTTCCCACCTGTCTGCAGGTGAACTTCACTTCTCCCCACCTTTTAGTTTCTTTTTCTATGTTGTCCTTCCTCCACTGAGCCATGAACTCCTTGAGAATAAGGATAGTCTCTTATCTTTTGCCTACTCTTCTGGCATGTAGTAGACACTTAGTAAATATTCGTCTAGTAAATATAGAGGAAATTTTTTTAAAAAATCAAATGACTAAATCAACTATATAGGAAAGGTTTATGACAAAATACAATACACGTTTATATTATCTCAAACTTTATTATTTTACTATATATATTATTTTTTAAAATTAAAAAGAATAAGAATTGTCAAACCATTGTAATAATATAATAAAGTGTATCTATCTAAAACTAAGCAGTGGCATTACCAATAAAAGAAAAATGCTAGTGGGCTTTCCAACAAGAGTGGAGGTAAAACAAGGGTATCCATTATCTTCATTATTATTTGATTTACTACAAAATGCTAATAACAGCCATAAGATAATAAAAAGAAATCAAAGGAATATGCAAAGGCTTAAAAAAGGAAGTAAAATTACTGGTTTTGTAGATTACATCATGTTTTACTTAGAAAACCCTGGAGAGTTAACTAAAATTTAATTGAAGGAATTAATAATTTCAGTAAAGTAGCAGGTTACAAAGTAAACTACAAAGAATTTTTTAGCCTTTCTGTATATTATCAACAAAACCCAGCAGAAAGAGAAAGAGGAATAAATTACACTCAAAAATAATTGCAGAATGTATAATATATCTGGGAATACAACCAATGACAACCAATAAGTTATACACAGAAGTTATGGAAACACAACCACAAAATGATCTTTACAGAAATAAAGATGAATTTAAATAATTGGTGAAATGATAACTGTTGGTGGTTGGATTGTACAAAAAAAATAAGGTATTATATTCAAATTAATTTGTTGATTAAATGCCAAACCAAGTTTTCAAGCAGTTACTTCACTGAAATAGAAAAGTAATTATATAATTTACCTAGTGAAATAAAAGTTTAAAAATCTCAAAGGAAATAATGGCAGGGATGGGGTGAAAAGAGGAATGCAATATTAGCTATTAAATTATAAATCAAAGCAATACTCATCAATATTCTTTGCTATTGATTTAAAATGGAAAATTTGGACAATGGAATGCTTTGCATATGCAAGACCCCAAATCAAACAACATAGCAACATAGTGTTCTTTAAACCCAAAGATTCTCACTGCTTAGGAAAGAATTCATTTTTTAATCAAAAACTCCCTGAAAATCTGAAAAAATATGGCAGAAATTTGTTCTAGATCAAGATCTCATACTATATATACCCCGCATGAGATAAAAATGGGAATAAAATTCTATGACATAAACAAATTACAGAGCCAATGAATGACATAGTTTTCAAAGCTATGGACATGAGAAAGGTTCCTTACCAAACAAGGAATAGAGAGAATTACATAAGAAAAATAGACAATTTTAATTATGTGAAATTGAAAATTTTTCCCCCAAGTAAAATCAATGTGAATAAAGTTAGAAGAGAAATAGTTAATGTAGGGAAAGCCTTTCCATCAAATTTCACTGAAAATGATCTGATATCTAAGATATATAAGGAATTAAAATAACTATTTAAGAATGAGTCAGTAGATAAATGATCAAATGAAATGAAGCCAATTCTCAATTGGAAGGCAAAGGATAAACATTCATATTATAAAAATTTAAATCACTAATAAAAGAAATATAAATTAAACAAATGAATAGAAAAGCAATAATTATCAGAAGGGTTGTTGAAGTACAACCATACATAATGCATATTCTGGAAAGAAATTTGTAACTTTATTCAAAATCATACTAATATTTGCATAACCTTTGACATAAAAATTTGCATTGCTTTTGACTTAAAAATTTCCATAGCCTTTGCCACAAAACATCACTACAGGGTTTATACTCCAAAAATAACAAGAATCTATTTGTATTTGTTAAATGTAAAAAGTATGTAAAAGGATTTACAACAATACTTTTGTAGCAAAAAAAACCCAAAACTTTGACATTATATATTTTGAATAAATTATTTGCATATTATCTATTGTAATATGAGCTCCTGAAAGGCAGATTTTTTAACTTTCTTTGTATCTCCAATTCTTATTCTAAGTACATAGTATATATTAATTAAAAAAATGACTGGATGCCCATTAATTGGTAAATGACTGAACAAATTTTGGTGAATGAACCTAATGAATATTCCTGTGCTAAAAAATACTCACAGCGACTTAGGCTTAGTAAGCATTAATAAAACCTAATAAATGTATTTTGAATTAGTTAATTAATTAATGATGAATAAACCTGAATTCTGGGTAACTTACAGGAACAACACCACCTTTGATATTCATGTTCCCTTGTTCATGAGAAAGTCACTTCTTATTCACAGTTCTTGGTTTCCTTATCTCCAAAATTAGGAGAATGTATTAAAAAGCCTTGGAAGTTCCTTTCTGATTCTAAATCTGAGAGTCAGTTATCTCATCTGAATCACAGATGAGAAATTACTAAAATGACTAAAACCAATTTTATAGTTTTTTTCATAAATACATAATAAATGCTTTTTTAACTGAATGATTGACTCTTATGAGAATTGATTTTATTTATATGTTTTGGGAATTTGCTCTGGGCACGAATTATGAATAGAAAATGAAATGCATATAAGGTACCTTTGTAAGGCATATCTAGGTGCCATTTGTTAATCAATACTTTAAAGGAAAGGGCAGCTAGGTACCTCAGTGGATAAGAGCACCGGCCCTGGAGTCAGGAGAACCTGTGTCCAAATCTAACCTCAAACACTTAATAATAGCCTAGTTATGTTGACCTTGGGCAAGTCACTCTTAACCTCATTGCCTTAAATAATTTTTTTAAAAAAATACTTTAAAGGAAGTTGAGGGAAGTGGTCCCTTAGAATGAAAGAGAAGGGTATTGTCAAATCTCTCACTTGTCCTTTCTCTTAATTGCTAAAACAATCATACTTGATTTTGTTATTACATCCTTACACTTTTACTCAAGTGATATTTCACTTGATACAATTTAGAGTCAAAGCCAGATGAGGATTCACTCAAAGAGTTTATTAAAGTAGTTTTGAATTTTCTGTTTTCTATAAAACACCATCTTCTCCGTTTTATTGTCCTCATGTTAATTATGCAACTCATCCTTCCAATCATTTGGTTGGCTGGTGTGGTTATCTTTAACAAGAAGCACTAGTCATAGTATTGTTCTCATGTTTTTACAGAATAATTACCCCAATAGCTCAGCCTGCAACAAAAGCAGGCCACCATCCAGAATTCACTTTTTCCAGTTCTCACCAAAAATGGGGAAGATGACTCTAAGGGGTCAGAAGTGAGAGCTTGCATAAACATTGGTCAGTCATGGACACTTGAATGAGTCACTTTGGAAAGATAATTATCACGAAGAGGAAACAGTCACAGGACAGTGGAATGGACACTTCCTCTGGAGTCAGAACATTGAACTTTGAATCGTCTATCAACTATTTACCATTTCTCTGACCATGGGAATGATGTTTCTGGATTTCTCCAAACCATAACTGTGTAATGAAGAGGCAGGTGCACTTAGATACCACTACCAATACCACCACATTAGCTTGGTATGCATTCTCTCACCTCCACCACTGTAGAATCCTTAATAAGAATTAAATGGATAAAATCAAAATGGCAGAGGAAATCCAGAAAGTTGCCTGAGCTCTCCCCCCATTTCCCTCAGAATTAATATTAAATTAAGTTTACAAAAGATTTTAAAGTGACAGAAGCTACAAAAAGACAAAGGGAAACAATTTTCCAGCTTAAGATAACAGGAAAAACTTCAGGAAATGTCTGTCTTACTTGGATGAAAGGGGAGTACAACCCAGGGCAGGCAGGGTCCTGGAAAGCCAGGGGAAGGCTTTAAGCTACAACACAGATCAACAGCTATGGCCCTTCAGGTCCTGGCTCAGCAGATCATTAACAGCAGACTAGCTGTGAGGTCTCTGACTCCAGTGCAGAAGGCAAACTGCTAGCTCCAGAACTCCCCATACAATAAATGTGACTAGATTAGGCACTCCAAAGTAGTGGGCATGTCATCAACACCTGAGACCTTGGGGCAGAAAACCAGTCACCAAGCCCTTGAATCCCAACACAAAAAAGGGGGATAATACCTCCTGTGCAAAGAGTTCAATTTTAAAAGTAATTACAGCCTAAAAAAACAGCAAAAAAAAATAGAGAAGGGCCCTGACCATAGGAAGTTACTACGGAAACAAAACATAAAAGTAAAAAAGCAAAACAATGTCAAAATGCCTAATGCGAAGACCCAAATGGGGATATGAATTGGCCTCAGGCTCAAAAAGTCTTCTTGGAAGAGCTCAAAAAGGATTCTAAAAATAAGAGAAATAGAAGAAAAATTGGGAAAAGAAATGAGACTTTTGCAGGAGAAAGTCAATAGCTTAGAAAAGTGAGGATGAAAATTGACTAAAAAAAAAATTCCTTAAAAAATAGTTGATCAAATCAGGGGGAAAAAATCCACTGAAGAAAATAACTCCTTTAAAAATAGAATTAGAAAAATAGAAAAGGAGGTATAAAAACTTACTGAAGAAAAAAATTCCTTAACAATTAAAATTAAGTGAAAACTAATGACTCTATGAGACATCAAGAATCAGTCAAACAAAATCAAAAAAGAGAAGGGAATGTAAAATATCTCACTGGAAAAACAACTACCTGGAAAATAAATATAGTAGATATGATTTAAGAAATATTGGACTACTAGAAAGGCATGATCAAAAAAAGAGTATGAACAGAATCTTTCAAGAAACTATCCAGGGGCAGAGCCAAGATGGCAGCATGAAGGCAATATTTCCCTGAAACTCATCCCCCCAAAAAACTCCAAAAGCCATCAAATTATGACTCCAGCCAAAATTTAGAGGGGCAGCACCCACAGAAAGACTGAGTGATACAAGTTCCAAGACAACTTAGAAGTTCCATGGAAAAGGTGTGTTTCATGGGGACCAGGAGTTCGGAAAAACCCATGGCTGCAGAAGTCCAGGGATCACCAGGAACAGCTTGAAGGGGCAGTGAGATAACTCTGCTGCACCAGAGGGCAGGAGCACTAGCCTCAGAACAGCCCTGAGGCCTCAGAACAACCCTGTGGTGAGAACCTACATAGGGAATTGGGGAAGCCAGCCTACAGCCCACAGCTGGTAAAGGGGTAGGGAGAGGTTGCAGAAGTCTCTCTGTTCTTCCTGGGGCAGGACTCTGCTGTTTGCTCACACTCAGATCCAGTTTACAGTCTGACCTTCCATACTAAGATAGCAGAGATCCTCCTCACATCTCCAGGTCAGAGGGGAGTTCCTGTGGTCATCTATATATCAAAGCACAGGCAAAAAAGCATAAGACTTTGAAGGAATAAAGGTCCCAGTGGGGTGTCCCAACCCCCCCCCAAAGCCTTGGAAATTCAGTAAATTAGTCTTAGGATGAGAAAGTGAGCAAACAAAAGAAAAAAAAAAGAATCTGACTATAGAAAATTATTTTGGACCCATGGAAGATTCAGAAGATGAAAAAATCAAAACTTCTGTACCCAAATCCTCCAAGAGAAATAGAAAGTGGGTTCAGACTATGGATGTGCTCAAAAAAAAGACTTTGAAAAGCAAATAAGGGAGG